>NC_081360.1:68430082-68733112 GCF_030684315.1 Stegostoma tigrinum | reverse complement strand
GGTTTTCTTCCCCTCACCCCTCCTTCAACCTTGTCATATACATTGATCATCTTTTTTTATGCACTCTTAGTTGAGTCGCTTAGCTAACCATTTTTTTACAACATGTACACACATTTTTTGCCTTTCCTTCTCAGCCTCCCCAAGTCTTTGAATTGATTCTCATTACTGGCAATAGGTGGGTACAGAAAGTCAATGACAAGGTATAGAGACACATGAGGTAAAGTTGGTGAACTGTAAAGCTGGTGTCAGTCTGATTAGTTATTTAATCAATCTGGCAGTCTGATGTCCTGAATAGATATTACTTGCTGAAGGGTCTTAGGTTCATGTGACTGCAGGAATGTATGGGGAAGTTAAATTGTTTCTTATTCTCCCTCTGTAACATCTGGATCTGATAATGGTGTTACTTCTCTGAGAAGAGTGGTGTGGTTCATCCATATGTAGTTGTTCCCTATTCAATGAAGCTTATCCCATTGCTGTATTGACTTGTTCCTCAGCGTTATGTTCCAAAGCATGACCTTCCAATCAACTTGGAAATGATTTGGTTTGATGCTGGTACATCTTCAAGAAGTGACCTGTTTTCTTACAATAAACATAGTTTCAGTATGGCTGGAATTTTTGACTTTGCTCACGCAAATCTTGGAATTACCCCTGTAATAAGATGCTGTAGAATTAGAGTATCTGGGACTTCATTTTGAAGTAACCAATTGTATATTTTTTAGAAGTCTGGCTGCTCATGTTGCAGAATGATCTACTTTCAATTGTACTTCAGTTGTATAATGCTTATTGGACAATTTTCTAAACTCTGTCTCCACTCTATTTGGACTCTCTCTCAAATTGGATCCTTATTTCATTGAAGAAATTCAGTGATTCATTTATCAAAGAGACTAATAAGGATTCTGTTATAAATGAGGTCCATTTAGAATGTTTCCCCAGTTGCATGTTTCGGGAATACATACAAATAATTAATGAAGCTATTGACAAACTCTCTTGGAAGTTGGTATCAGCGATTGAAGTGTGATCTTGTCAGTGTTTATGTTCCTGAAGTGAAATGTTGATTAAACGCTGCTTTGAGGCTCTCAAATGTGATTTGATTTTCATTGATCTTGTCAATGTAACACATAATCTGACATTCTTTCCATATAGTAGTGAGGTGTGCTAATTTGATCTGCTTTAGATTTAGTGTTCAAAGCTGAAGCTTTTTGAAATTTTAAGAACTGTATTTTCCACACTTGCCAATTTGTTGGTCTATCAAATGGATTTTATATCTGAAATTTCTCAGATGAAAAGATGGGTATCAATGAACATTGTTGATAGACTCTTAGGATTATTGATCATTTTCTTGGTTTTACAGATAATTCTTAGGATTTTGATAACAAATCTTATGTTGTACTCAAATTGTTGTTGTGTGGTATTCTTTGTTACTTAAAGTTGTTGTCGTGAAAATTGCTGCTGTACTACAAAAACAGCAAACAGTTAAGAGTTTCTGCTGTTTTACATGTTGTTTTCAGTGTAAGGTTTGATTTTACTTCAACAAAATGCCATCTCCATAGAAATAAATGAAGAATGAATGAATCCTCTTCAAAGCTGTTTGAAGGACTTTCAATGGTCTGTGGGTATAAACTTTCTCAAAATGGCATCAATAATAATCAATAATTATTTTTGGCTGTATTGAAGATGGCTGCTGTAATGCCAGTCTGATTAATTTGTTTCTGTACTTGACGTTTCCATTCTAAATTTGACTCATGATCTGATTCACACTTTTTTTTTCTCTCATGCAATTTTTAAACAAGTAAATACAGTAAAACTTGGAAATTACTGCTTAAAATCTTTGTTTCTCACCCAAAGATTCGAAATAATTAAGATTTAATTAATTTCACTGTTAGGTCACTGAAACATTGAATTTAAAACACTTCTTCCAACTTAATTTTTCAATTGGTTGTTGTACCTTAAGCTTGTTATTGAAGAATTTTCTTCATTTACTTCTCGATAAATTTCTCATCAAATATGTCCTCTATGGCTGCTAAATGGCTGTGGTATTTATAAATCATTTTCCCAGGGATTTTTAAAGAGTATCATTGAAAGATTTGAATCTGCTCTATTTTACTGGTAATCAGGCTCTTTTCTGGATTGCTTGATCTGTATTTAACCCATTGGCTACTAGTGGCTTTCATTGGGTTCATTCTTTTATTCCATGTTACTAGCTATAAAAAGGTTTTCATCAATTCACACTTGTTTTGGTGGATTCTCCGCAGGAGTTTTCTGTTCAGAGATTCTCCCTTAACATTGAAGCTGTATGACCTCCCTGGCTGCTAATTGGTCTTAAAGCTGTACTGATGGGCATTTTTTGGAAAAGGTCCTCTCTTCTCCAGATCATTTTCAAGTCTGTTTCCTGTTGTTTACAACAACCCTGATTTTATAGGCAGTGCATCCCATCACAGCCACTATCATTCATCATGGAGTTTTCAATAAGACATGAGTTTAGCTTCTAGGCTGGTCTAGGAGAAGGCAACATCAAGAATTCTTTTAAAGTGTAGACTTCTTTGAATTCTATTTATTGTATGTTAATGGTGGCTCAGTGGTAAGTACTGTTGCCTCACAGAGCCATGCAGCCAGGTTTGATTTCAGTTTTGGATGACAGTCTGTGTGGAGTTTGCACATTCTCTCTGTATGTATGTAGGTTTCCACTGGGTGCACTGGATTTTACCCACAGTCCAAAGATGTGCAGGTTAGGTGGATTGACCATGCTAAATTGCCAATAGTGACCAGGGTTGTGCAGCATAGGAGCCACCATTAACATACGATAAATAGAATTCAAAGAAGTCTACACTTTAAAAGAATTCTTGATGTTGCCTTCTCCTAGACCAGCCTAGAAGCTAAACTCACGTCTTACTTGAAAACTCTATGATGAATGCTAGTGGCTGTGATGGGGTCCACTGCCTATAAAATCAGGGTTGTTGTAAACAACAGGAAACAGACTTGAAAATGATCCGGAGAAGAGAGGACCTTTTCCAAAAAAAATGCCCATAGAAAATGCAAGGTTACAAGGATAGGATAAGAGGTGAATCTAGGTGGGATGCTCTTTGGAGGAGTGTTGTGGACCTAATGGGCCGAATGGCCTGCTCCCATACTTTAGAGATTTTCTGATTCTACGGATTCTATGAACATTATATACAATAGACTATCATTTGAATGACCAGGTTCTGATCTGATTGTTACAGTTTTACATCATCTTCTTCTCCCTTGAATCTAACTGAATTCTCCCCACATTGAACTATTTTGCCCTGTGGCAAGCAGATCTGTGACATCATTCTGTGGTTGTTCCAGTCTCATAGACCCTTTGCACATCAGTCCACAAAACATAAGTTGCAAAATAGCACTAGCTACCTTCCTCCCATCACTGTAGAGTTTAGTCCAAATGTTTTTGATCAATGTGCTTCTACAATGCATAATTTGAAATGTAGACTTCACCAATGCTTTTGGGACGATGCTAATAAGTGAATATGTTAAAATTTCTCAGGATAAAATTGTTACAGTCTCACTGTAATCCATTCAGATTTAAGTTGTATAAAATCTGTTCTCATCGCAGTTGACTCCACCTTTTCTAATGAAAAACCCTTTTCCTTGCATCTTCCAACACAGAATTGGAACCTGTCATTCTTTTTCTTAAAGAATTCATGTCAGATTTACACTCTTTCTATTCTTTACAATGCATAGGAAAATCACGTTGCCGCTCCTGCAGATTTTTAAAATTTTTTTTAAGATGGTTGAACAAAATTACAAAGGCCCAAATTGGGCCTGTACAGGATTGCCTTCCCTTATGAATTTTCAGTTAACATTGACTCAGTAAGAGATAGTAAGAACTGCCGATGCTGGAGTCATTTTTCTGAAGAAGGGTCCTGACCTGAAATGTCAACTTTCCTGCTCCTCTGATGCTGCCTGGTTTGATTCAATAAGAATTGTGTTAAAGGAACAGGGAGGATGATGACTGCAAATTTCTAATTAGTTTCCAAATTTCTTGAATCAGCAGGGAGCTGTTCAAATGTCTGAAGGTGAGTAAGCGGGTGGCCCCCTCACTACCTGCCTGGATATGTGTGCAGGCAAAAACCACTCTCTGGAAGGATTCCTTCCCTCCCTACCACCCATCTTTGCCTTCGATGTTGAAGCACCTATTCAGTTACCTACTATTTATTACTGCTCCTCTCAAGCTGGAAGGCCTCAGAGGTTGATCTCCAAGATTGATAGCCCATCCTTAATTGGGCAGGGAACTAGGTTCCAGGCCTGTAAAGTGGGTACCTCCACAAAAACCTTCAACAGTGACACTTTCCCCAAAGGCAGGTTCAATTCCAGCTTTTGTTTCAAATTAGAAGCTAGAATTGTATCATGCAATTCGATGGAACTGATATTTTTAAACAAAAATTCTGATTACTGAAGATACCCATTTTCATTAGCTTTTAAATATTATTCCAAGTTATGTGTTTCACTGGAAAATTTTCATGTAAATTTTGTACTCTCAACTGCGTCCATCTGTTTAAATAGGTATATGTTTAAATATACAATGATATCTGACAGGAGTCAGAAATTGAATTGACTAAAATTAAATGAAAAAGCATGTTTCTGATATTGCATTCCACTGACCACTCGTATACTTTCCAATTATGAAGAGAGGTTTTCTTAAGTGCACTATTAGTATCAAAACCAACAATCCATTTATCGTGCAATCGTCTTTTGCATCTCTTGAAAAAAGGACATTCTAACATAAAGCCTTCCATTTATTTCTTTCTTACTATGAATTTAACTTTATCATAATTTTATATTTTAATTCAAAATCATGAATAATATGGTCAACTTTCTGGAAAATGTCATGGTTCATTAGAATTTTAGTTTGTACAGTCCACAAATATACAAAATTAAACAACCCTTCATCAGAATGTTGCCATTTTCTTTAAAACAAGGGAATACAGCAGATGAATTGCAGAGTTTCACCTCTATACTAATTCCATAATTTGACAATTAGCCAATTGTAATTTACAGACAGATAATAATGGATGGCTAAGCATACAAATATCTCACCCCATTAAATCCTTTGATAGGCAGTTATCTATAATTGCTGTGGACATCTTCTATTCTTACTACACCACTATTTTTGTCATGCAATTGCAAATTCAGTTTTATTTGTTCTTCACTGCATCCATAAAATAATTACTGGGACAGACTTCTCAATCTAGCTGCATTTTATTTAAAGTGCAATATTAATGTGGTGTTCAGTGATGACCAACAAACCAAAATGTAGACAGTGTTCATTTGTACACATATGTCATAGTTTCACGGCTCAGGGGAGGGGAAAGGCTTACAAAATGACAAATGGTAGCAGTTATTATAACTGTAAATAACAAATGATACTTGATATTAAGCTAAATAAAATATGAAACCTTATAATAGACATTCCTGGTATGTTCAAAATGCTAGCCAGAGAACTAAATGATATACTCATTCGCTGATAACATATAAACATACAAACTAGGAATTAGGAACAGGACAAGGCCATTCTAGACTGCTTCACCATTCAATAAGATCGTAGAAGATCTGATTATGCCTCAACATTGTATTCCTTCCTTTCCCCAATAAACACTGACTCCCCTGTTAGTCAATTATCTATCAATACCTGCCTTAAAACTATTCAACATGCCGCCTTTTCTGCTGTCTAAGGAAGAGAATGCCAACAGCTCATGACCCTGTGAAAAAGTATCTTTCTCATTCCTCTCTCAAATGGGAGGCCCCTTATTCCAGTCTTTCCCACATGAGGATACATCCTCTCAGCATCCATTCTGTCAAGTTTTCTCAGGATCTTATATCTCTCAATAAGATCACCTCTCATTCTTCTAAAGTCTAATGAATATGGACCAAGCCTGTAAAACTCTTCCCCAAAGAAAATTTCCTCATAATAAAATTCACTCACCTCCAACAATGATCAAATGTATAACCTTTGAAATGCTTTTCATGAATTTACATCATTTTCTTAATTAAGGAGCTCAAAATTGTACACAGTGCTCCAGTTATGGCCTGACCAACACTTTGATGTATAAAGGTCATGTGTCTCAAATGTCTACATGCATGTTATATTAGCTCTATCCGTTCTACTGATGTCATACCGAATATCTGGTGTAGACAGGAAGTTCTACTCTACATACCTTTCAGATGTATCTGTACCAGGTCCTAACGGTCTGAGTAATCATACCTGACTAAATAAAGTTATAATTATTGCTGTATTACCTCTATGTAATAAACTTGAGAATTATAAACAAGTGCAACTGAGGAAACATTAAAAAGGCATGCTCTGCACTCTAAAGGCAAAACTTAATTCAAAAGCTGGTAAGTAGTGCACAGGCAAGCATGCAGGTGAAAAAAAGAGAGTAACCTGAAGGAAAAGTACAGGGCTAATGCTAAGATTCTTAGTAGTGTAGATGAGTAGAGAGATCTCGGTGTACATGTACACAGATCCTTGAAAGTTGTCCCCAGGTTGACAGGGCTGTTAAGAAGGCATACAGTGTTTTAGCTATTATTAGTAGATGGATCGAGTTCTGGAACCAAGAGGTTATGGTGAAGCTGTACAAAACTCTGGTGCGGCCGCACTTGGAGTATTGCGTATAGTTCTGGTCACCGCATTATAAGCAGGATGTGGAAGCTTTGGAAAGGGTGCAGAGGAGATTTACTAGGATGTTACCTGGTATGGAGGGAAGGTCTTACGAAGAAAGGCTGAGGGACTTGAGGCTGTTTTCATTAGAGAGAAGAAGGTTGAGAGGTGACTTAATTGAAACATATAAAATAATCAGAGGGTTAGATAGGGGGGATAGGGAGAGTCTTTTTCCTACGATGGTGATGGCGAGCATGAGGGGGCATAGCTTTAAATTGAGGGGTGAAAGATATAGGACAGATGTCAGAGGTAGTTTCTTTACTCAGAGAGTAGTAAGGGAATGGAATGCTTTGCCTGTAACAGTAGTAGATTCACCAACTTTAGGTACATTTAAGGCATCATTGGATAAGCATATGGACGTATGTGGAATAGTGTACGTTAGATGGGCTTGAGATCGGTATGATAGGTCGGCACAACATCGAGGGCCGAAGGGCCTGTACTGTGCTGTGATGTTCTATGAAAGCTAGTCACACTTTGAAAATTCAGAATTCTTGGCAAAAGAGGCTCTGTAACCGTGAAGTGAAGGCTCTAGGAGGAAAATTTAGATATCTCCAAAGGAAAACATGAATAATTTTATGGAACATTGTGCAAATACTGGAAACTACAAGCAAGTGAGTGTGAAAGACAGTTATCATCAGTCGCAACAAGCATAGACAGTATTGACATCAGATCTGTAAGGTGCACCTGCAAGTGAATAGGCCAGAAAAGAAACTTTGGCCAAGGCTACAGAAAGAGGAAAACCTCAGAATTTATTTAAGCTAACAACAAGCAAATTTTAAGAAATTTTCTTGCAGAAGAAAGAGGTTAGTGGAAATCAAAGATTTAAAAAGGACTGGGAGTAAATTTTCAGTTTCAGTGGAAATATTTTTATCAATTTTCAGTGCCAGATAAATTTACTTGAAAATTTATGCAAAAGTTGTGCTTGGTGTTTTAAGACTGTGAAAGGCAGGAAATTTCATTTTACTCACCAAGAAGCTGCAAAACCCTATCTTGGCTGCAGAGTCTAGGAAAACACTAATCTCCATTTTGATAATTACAAAAGATGGGAATACTCTGAAAAAATGATGGGGAAACTCAATAAGCAGCAAAGAAATATGGTATTAAAATAAATAGTTTTAAAATGTTTGAGAGCAGTAAATTACTACAGAATATCCATTGATACAATTTAAAGATTTATTGAAGAATTCATACAATTAATAAAGATGGGCAAACGTGCGACAGAGTCTAGCAATTTCTGCAGAATTTAGATTAAAACAGCTTTGGTGAATACGAGCTTAAATGACATTGATTTAAAATAGTTGTAAGATTATGATCAAATGAAAAAGAAATAGAAAAATGATATAATATTTCCAAGCATATTTTACATCAAGTAAAATGGCTACATAGAACCATGGATTAGATTTCATGGAGTTGACATTTCTTAAGATAACTCAAAATGAAACTTTAAGCACAAATATCACAGTTGTGGAGTTTCAGAAAATTAGGATGTTACACATGCAAAGATATTAAAATGACACAGTATCTGTGAAAAGAAATCAGAGTTAACTTTTTGGGTACAGTGACCCTTCCTCACTGGACATAAAAAGTTAATGCTGATTTCTCTCCAGAGGTGCTGCCAGATTTACTGAGCTTTTCCAACAATTTCTGATTTTGTTTCTGATTTCAAGTATCCACAGTACTTTTGACTTTTAAAATGGCACAATAATTTGGGCTGGGTACTCATTGGAGTTTTGGAGAATGAGAGGAGAACTATTGAAGTGTAGAAGATTAATAGGGAGCTTTACAGGGTCAGATGCAGAGAAATTGTCTGTCCTTGTGGCAGAATCTAGGACCATAAAGCATAATCTCAGAAAAAGCTGCCGTGCATTTAAGACAGAGATGAGGACTGTTTTCTGTTTCTCAGAAGGTAGTGAATTTTTACCACAAAGGGCTGTAGAGGCTGGTTGCTGAAGGCTGAGATAGAAACGGCAAGTCAGTGGTTAGCACGGCTGCTTCAGGGACCTGGGCTTGACTCCACCCTCGGGCGACTGACTGTGTGGAGTTTCCACATTCTCCCTGTGTCTGCGTGGGTTTCCTTCAGGTGCTCTGGTTTCCTCCTACAGTCCAAAGATGTGCAGGCTCGATGGATTGACCATGCTAAATTGCCTGCAGTTTCCTGTTTTCTGTCTCTCTCCTTTCTTAAATAGAGGAGTTAAATTTGCTATTTGCCAATCAGCAAAGTAACTGAACCAAAGCTGACAGGAAACGCAAAACATTTTTTTTCTGTCGTGAACTCAATAGGAAACATTTTTTCTGTTTTCTCAATAACAAATCTGATTAGTGGCCTCAGCAATACACAGCTCACCCCTAATTTTCATTCATCATAATAAGGGAAAATTGTGGAAGAAAATTGTGAAAAGTATATGGTTCATTTCTAATGAATACTAATGTTTGCTTTCAAACTATTTTCATCGTCATTGCCCCTATCACATTAACTGCATTTTAAACAGTTAGCAAGCTACATCCATCATGAAAAAAAACTCTTTCAGTTTCTGTGAATATTAGTAAAGCAGATATGTGGTTTTTTTGTGTGCAATTTCCTCCAACAATAACTCTGAACACTGCTGTATCTTTTGTTCTCAGAGCTTACTCTGCAGTTGTTGTATCCTGAGGGCTTTGATGAAAACAATCAATACCCTGTTCTGCTGGTCGTGTAAGTAATTCTTTTACTCAGTATTCAACATTGCGGTTGACAGAGAGTTAGCCCCATTTGCCCCTTTCTCAGTGACTATTTAGATCTGACACTGCGTCAAGGATGTCTCCAAGTTTCCAGCAGCAGTGATGCCAATAAGCAGATAAGCAGCAGAGGATCACCAGCCTCTCAAAGGGAAATAAGGATCAGTAATAAATATTAGCCTTATCAGTGACGTTCCCATTCCACAGAAGTTTTTTTTAAAGTGAAATTTTCTGTTGCTGTGTGGAATTCCAACGTCAAACCATTTCACGGCCATTAATCATTAAAATGTCTGTAGAGTGATATCTGTATTGCACATTACCCCTTTAAGAATGACTGAATCTGGCACCAAATCAAAGATATCTCCGGGTGAAGAAGCAGTAATGATGCCCAAAGGCAGATAAACAGAAAATGACAGTGGAGTATTTTCACACATATCAAACCAGAAATTTAAAAACATTTCATTTCCTTCACTTTTTATGTTACTTTTAAATATGGGAGGAAAATGGTTAAGGTTGGATTGAGATGGAACCCAAACTAGGATAAACATATATCCTAAAACATTTTAAACAGATGATGTCATGTAATGTTGTAACATAGTGGAGCAAGTTGATATTCTAGGATTATGAAATTTATTTTCAGCACCAGTGAATATTTAACAATATTAAGAAATTATTTAAAACCAAGTAAAATTCTTTCCACAAGGTGTGACCTTTTAAAAGCTATTATAGCGAGTCCAATGGTTTTATCATGGAAGCTTTCATGAGGAACTCAACCACACCTTCTGCTATAATGTTCTGTAGAATGCCGTTTCTCTGCAATTGTCAATTCAACTCTGATTCCAATCTGGGGAGCAGGAAAGCTTGACGTTTCAGGTCGGGACCCTTCTTCAGAAATAGGGGAGGGGAAGGGGGTTCTGAAATATATAAGGAAGACAGGCGGAGGCAGCTAGAAGTTGAATAAAGGAGAAGATAGAGTGAGAGGAGACAGACGGTTCAAAAAGGCGGGATTAGAGCCAGTGAAGGTGAATGTAGGTGGGGAGTTAGAGGGGGAATAGGTCAGTCCAGGGAGGACGGACAGGTCGGGGGTGGGGGGGGGGGGGGTGCAGGAAGAAGTTAGTGGGTAGGGGATGGGATTGGGGCTTGAGGTGGGAGGAATGGTTAGGGAGGCAGGGACTAGCTGGGCTGGTTTTGGTATGTGTTTGGGGAAGGGGAGATTTTGAAGTTTGTGAAATCCTCGACCGTGTCTCCCGCATTTCCCGCAACTCATCCCTCATGCCCCCATTCACAATAATAACCAAAACAGAATCCCCCTCGTCCTCACGTACCACCCGACCAACCTCCAAATCCAATGCATCATCCTCTGACATTTCTGCCATCTGCAATCTGACCCCACCACCAAAGATATTTTATCCTCCCCACCCTTACGTGCTTTCCAGAGAGACCACTCTCTCCATGACTCCCTTGTCCGCTCCACACTCCCCTCCAGCCCCACCGTCCCAGCACTTTTACCTACAACCAAAGCAATTGCTACATCTGCCCCTATACCTCCCCCCTCAACCCAATACCAGGCCCTAGGAAGACTTTTCACATCAAACAGATGTTCACCTGCACATCTGTCAATGTTATACACTGTATCCGCTGTTCTCGTTGCAGCCTCCTCTACTTCGGGGAAACCAAACAGAAGCTAGGGGACCACTTTGCGGAACACCTACGCTCTGTTCGCAACAAACAACTACACCTCCCAGTCGCAAACCATTTCAATTCCCTGCCCCACTCCTTGGACGACATGTCCATCCTGAGCCTCCTGCATTGCCGCAATGATGCCACCTGAAAGATGCAGGAACGGCATCTCATATTTTGCTTGGGAACTCTGCAACCCAATGGTATCAATGTGGATTCCACAAGCTTCAAAATCTCCCGTCCCCCGACCAGCTCCTCTGATGCTGCTTGGCCCACTGTGTTCATCAAGCTTCACACTGTGTTATCTCAGATTCTCCAGCATCGACAATTCCTATTATCTCTGAATCCCATCTGTTTGCAAAGATGATATACCACCATGTGCCTTGTTCATGCAGGTCCTTGTGGGCATTGTGTTATGTAAAATAGTCAATAAATCAAAATATTATCAAGAAAATCAACTTGTATAATGTTTGGTGGTGAATGGAGGAGTAGGTGGTTATGTTAACATATGAGTAATCCAGAGGCCCACATTGATATTCTGGCTATCTGAGTTAATATACCACCACAACAGCTTGTGGACTTGAAACATATTTACTTAATAAATTCAATTAATTAGAAATCTTCCACGAAATACTAGATAAATAATCATCAGGAAACTGCTAGATTGTTGTAAAAACCTATCTGCCTCACTAATATCCTTCATGGCAGTAAATCTCCTGTCCTTCACCAACCTGGCCTACACCTGACTCCAGATATATAGCAATGCAGTTCAGACTTAGCTACCCTCTAAAATAAGCTTACAAATTCATCTGTTTAAGGACAATTGGAGATGGTCAATAAATGCTGGCCTTTTCTGCAATACTCGCTTCCCAAGAATGAATAAAAGACACTACTTTAGCTATAGCCATATTATATCCCACTGATATTGCACAGATCAAAATACTCCCAGATTGGTACAGCTTCTTGGATTCCATCTTGGGTTTCTGCTATCTCAAAATGCAACAATTATTTTGATAGCATTAAATTTAAATAAAGCTCTATTCAAATCAATATGTTAGGTTTCTGCCAATGCCGTCAGCTGTTTTCACATTCAATATCATTTTTCTTAATATTAGGTAAAACTGTGACATAATTTTTAGGTATTTTTTAATTTTAATCAATGATAAACTCAAGTAACATTCTGTAGTTACAGATTCACATCAGCTGGTGAGCGCTTTTCTCTCATTGTGCCCAGATGTTGTAATTCAAGCATTATAATTATTACAAAACACATAGTATAGAAAGGCTTCCTGTCATAAGCCAAAGTGCAGAGGTCATTTGTTGATGCTTTAAAATGAAGAAGAATACAAGATGATGAGGAAAAACTTGCAATAGAAAGGTACAAGTGAGCTACAACTCAGAACAAGTGCTCACCATGCATCAACTAACTTTCAACAGTACATTAACTGGGTGCAGTGAAGAAAAAGGACTTGAAGAACCTTGAACCTTCTGAGGAGTCTGTGACTAAATTGACTGGAGTATATAATTTTACTTTCTATTCATTTGTGGCATGTGGGCATTGCTGGCTGGCCAGCATTTCTTGCCCATCCCAAGTTGCCCTTAAGAAAGTGGTGGTGAGCTGCCTTCTTGAACTGCTACAGTCCTCCTGCCCTGGGTTGACCCACAATGCTATTAGGGATGGAACTCCAGGATTTTGACCCGGTGACTATGAAGGAACAGTGATATATTTCCAAGTCAGGATGGTGAGTGACATGGAGGGGAGGTGGTGGTGTTCCCACATATCTGCTGCCCTTTTCCTTCAAGATGGAAGTGGTTGTGGGCCTGGAAGGTTCAGTCTGAGGATCTTTGGTGAATTTCTGCAGTGCATCTTGTAGATAGTACACACTGCTGCTACTAAGCACCAGTGGTGGAGGGAGTGAATGCTTGTGGATGTAATGCCAGTCAAATGGACGGCTTTGTCCTGGATGGTGTCAAGCTTTTTGAGTGTTGTTGGCGCTGCAGTCATCCAGGCAAGTGGGGAGTATTCCATCTCACTCCTGACTTGTACCTTGTAGATGGTAGACAGGCTTTGAGGAGTCAAGAGGTGAGTTACTCATCGCAGCATTCCTCGCTTCTGGCTTGCTCTTGCAGCCACTCTGTTAATGTGGTGAGCCCAGTTGAGTTTCTGGTCAATGATAACCCACAGGATGTTGATAGTGGGAGATTCAGTGATGGTAACACCTTTGAATGTCTTGGGGAGGTGGTTAGACTGTCTCTTATTGGTGACGGTCATAGCCTGACATTTGTGTGGCATGAATGTCACTTGCCACTTGTCAGCTCAAGCCTGGATATTGTCCTGATCTTGTTCCATTTGAACATGGACTGCTTCAGTGTCTGAGGAGTCATGAATGGTGCTGAAAATTGTGCAATCATTGGCAAACATCCACTTCTGACCTTACGATGGAGGGAAGGTCATTGATGAAGCAGCTGAAAATGGTTGGGCCTAGGACACTATCCTGAGGAACTACTTCAGATATGTCCTGGAGTGGAGATGATTGACCTCCCACAACCACAACCATCTTCCTATGCGTCAGATATGACTCCAACCACCGGAGCGTTTGCCCCCTGATACCCATTGATTCCAGTTTTGCTAGGACTCGTTGCCACACTTGGTCGAATGCAGCCTTGATATAAGAGCTGTCACTCCCACTTCAACTCTGGAATTCTGCTCTTTGTCCATGTTTGAACCAAGACTGTAATGAGATCAAGAGCTAAGGGGCCCTGACAGAACAAAAACTGGGTGTCACTGAGCTGGTTATTACTGAGCAGGTGCTGCTTTACAGCGCTGTTGATGTCACCTTCCATCACTTTACTGATGATTGAGAGTAGACTGATGGGGCGGTAATTGGCCGGGTTGGATTTGTCATGTGTTTTGTGTACAGGATATACTTGGGCATTTTTCACATTGTTGGGTAGTTACCATGTTTAACTGCACTGGAACAGCTTGGCTAGGGAAGCATCGAGATCTGGAGCACAAGTCTTCAGTACTATTGCCGGAATATGGTCAGGCCCCATTGCCTTTACAGTATTCGGTGTCTCCAACCATTTCTTGATATCATGTGGAGTGAATTGAATTAGCTGAAGACTGGTGTCTGTAATGCTGGGCACCACTGGAGGAGGCCAAGACGGATCATCTACTTGGCACTGCCTTATTTCTTTTTGCACTGTTGTGCTGGGCTCTTCCATCATTGAGGATGGGACTATTTGAGGAGCCTTCTCCTCCAGTGAATTATTTAATTGTCCATCACCATTCACAACTGGATATGGCAGATTGCAGAGCTTAGATCTTATCCGTTTGTTGTAGATCGCTTAGCTCTATCACTTGCTGCTTTCTCCGTTTGGTGTGAAAAATAGTCCTGGTTGGTGGCTTCACCAGGTTGATACTTTATCTTCAGATAGGCCTGGTGCTGCTCCTGGCATGCCCTACTGCAGCCTCCATTGAACGGTTGATCCCCTGGCTTAATGGTAATGGTTGAGTGGGGAATGTGCCGGGCCATGAGGTTATAGATTATGCTAGAGTACAATTCTGCTGCTGTTGATGGTCCACAGCACCTCATGGATGCCCAGTCTTCTGTTGCTAGATCTGTTCCTTGCCTGTTCCATTTAACATGGTGATAGTGCCACTCAACACGATGGAGGTTGTTCTCAACGTGAAGGAGGGACTTTGTCTCCACAAAGACTGTGCAATGGTCACTCTTAGCGATGCTGTCATGGACAGATACAACTGCAGTTGGCAGATTAGTAAGGATGACGTCAAGTATGTTTTTCCCGCTTGTTGATTCAATACCAGGAGGAAAGAAAGAACCTGGAATATAAAAGCATCTTTCACAATTTCTGGTTGCTCCAAAGAGCTTCTCAACCAGTTAAATACTTTTGAAGTGCATTCGCTGTTGAAATGAAAAGAAGTGGGAAAATAAATTTGTACACAAGATCGCATAAACCACATTGAGATATTGATTTGACTGTCCATGATTTTCAGTGTTGGCTGTTTGAGGGATAAATATTGTTCAGGACTCTCCAAAGAACTTCATACTCCTCTTAAAAATAATAATAAGTGGTCTTTTACATTCATCTGAAACAGCAAACACGTCCTAAACTTATAGTTTACAATCTAAAACACAATTCTTCTGACTGCTGCACTCCTCCAGTGTCACACTGCATAGATTTTGCATTCAAGACTCCTGAATAGAATCTGGAGACACAGTCTCTGAATCAGAGAGAAGAGTGCCATCACTGAACCCCAGCTGATACCAATCCATGATGCTGAATTTTTCTCCCGCTGGTGGAAGTTAAAATTTATCCCAGGATGAATGGCTTTCGATATTATTTCCGCATCTGCTTCATCCCACCAGAAGATGGCCTGATCTATCTTAAGGGCCATTCTTGTTTGAATTTCCTGTGAGAAGTTGCATGCCTGAGAAAGCTTCAGGCCTGAGCTGTATTAAGTGATTTAGAGGACAACTTGACTAGCAGAAAGGTGTAACTGGTCTCAAAAGTGTGCAAAAGTTGGTTGCCAGGAATAAAGTACATGGGTGGAGTGACAGAAGTGGGGTGCTAGAGAGAGCCCTGAATGACAGTGGGCCCCGTTCTTCCTGTAGAGCTGAAAGATTCCCCAGTCCACAAAAGAGGTGTTTTGTACCTACTTTTTGGGTAATTCTTCTTTTTTTGTCCAGTAGATCTGAATGATCTGACATTAATACAAGATTAAATCATTCCCCCATTTCTATGATACAATTAGATAACAATCCTAAATTTGCAAGTAAATCAAAAAATGTCTGACAGTAAAGTAAATAGAACTGTGCCTAAGTCTGAACATTGACCCCAAATAGATAGTAGAAGCTCTACCAAGGTACACACTGAACCAGTTTGATTAAGATATAAATGTTCTTTGTTTGGCTGTGAAAAATACTGCTACTGTGTTTTGTCTAATGATCTAATTTGCTTATGAGAAAATAAAAATGCACAGTTTCTTTATGGCATCTTTCCTAGGGTTTTGTATCTTGGTCACTGATGTCAGAAGCTAAATGCGGTGAAAGATTGTCAATAATGATCACCATTCTTGTATTGGTATTTGCAGTGACGGAGCCCCAGGGAGCCAGTTGGTTACTGATAAGTTTCGGATTGACTGGGATTCAGTACTTGTCAGCTCTGACAATGTCATCGTTGCTCGCTTTGACGGCCGGGGCAGTGGTTTCCAAGGGCTTAAAATTCTGCAGGATATACATCGAAGGTTGGGCACAGTGGAAATCAAAGACCAAATTACAGCAGTACAGTACGTATATAAACATCTGTTGGATTAAGGTTTTTTTGCCTTTCAATTAAGTGTTACTGTCTTTATTTAAAATAAACTTTATCTTTTGAAGTATGTATGTGTACAAAAAGAGTGGATGCCATTTTTCCTATGGCATACAAAAGTGATTGGATGATGTGATTTGATACAATTTATTTCATTGCATTGCCTGGCTTACAAAATTTTTTTGGTTCAAATAATTGACTTTTGCTGTAGCAGCAATGGATTACGATCTTGCAACAAAAAGCAAGCTGCTGAATTCTCTGAAATATATACATTATTAATATTGAGCCATGTAATATTGAGTTACTCGTTTTGAAACAAATTGTTTGATATGTATGACCTCTCACCTTTCCTATCCCATACCATTATCGAACAATGTTTCCTTGCACTGAGAAAAATCAAGAATTCTCACTGTAGAGAATTCCTCCCGCTGCCAATCTTACAATTAATATGGCCCCCTCAAAACTTATCCTGAAGGACTGCAGACATTACTTTGAAATCATCTGCTTCAGAGGTAGGCCAGAATTAAAGGAGAATGGTCATGTCACAGCCTCATAGAAGGCTTGGGGGTTGGGCGGTTAAAAATGACACACCTTCGTCACAGATATACAGAATTTTCTGACACTGATTAAGACCGTTGTAGTATTGTGGGAGAGGTGGAAGCCTGATTGACAAGATTGAATTACAGGTTGTGTGCTTACAGGAGGACTACGTTAATATGTTGAAGGACACTAGAGGTGGTGCTGTGGTTGTTTGCAGGATGGGGGTGATGGATGGATTTTATGAAGTGTTTGGGCAATGATGATAGTTTTTGAATGAGATGGAGGCAGTATATAAAGATTGAGAAAGCAATTAGTGTGATCAACAGTTTAATGGAGCCGCAGGCAAAGCAAGTTGTTCTGATGAACAAAGTAAGCTCTGGCAATCAATTAGAGGAAATAGAAGAGTACTTCAGGAACCATGGCAGAGGCTTGGCTTAAATAGCAGGGCTGTAGCAAGGAGGAAATGGTAGAGGCAACTGAATGGATGTCCTCATCTGACAGGTGAGGATAGAGGACATGTGTTTAAGGAGGTGGGTGGCAAAGGAAAAAGAAACTGAGGGTTTCTTTTACGCCCAGGATGATCCTGGAGTCATGAACAAAAGACTGATAGTGGTTGATATAGTGCAACAAGATCTGAGGATGGGTGGCTAAATTACTTGACATGAGCAAGTTGCATCGTCTGTATTTAAGAGAATAAAGATGGAGGTGAGACAATGGGAATGAATAGGTTGGAAGAGAGTGAGGGTTGAATATAAAGACATTAACTGTGAAACAAATAAATTGCCTGAAAGAGTAACAACTATAGAACTATACCCAATGAAAAACAAAATTTTAGAGAGCTGTGCATTTGAAAATGTAATATGATTGATTTAATTTAGGGAGAACTTGTGCTAGGCTAGTGGCAAAATACCCATTATTTACCATAATATATAGGTGAACATGGGTAGTGAGTGAGATCTGGAATTGCTCAGAAATGATTTATCTGTGAACGAAATGATGAAATTACTGAGGTGCCATCAAATAGTAAAGTCGAGGTGCTACATAATAAAAAGGATTCAATACACTAGAGAATTTCAGCAGAATGAATGTCTCATTTCACATTGCTACTCAAATTTACTTAATGGAATTCACATGATAGACCAAACTTTTTGTGGTCATGACAACTTAAACATTTATCATTTTAAAATGGGAAAAGTTTTAACTCAATGCTCTAATTCATTTTTCTTTTATTTCAGATCATTATTGAAATTACCATTTATTGACCCAAACAGAATAGGTGTTTATGGCCAGGTAAAATTCAGCTATTAGATTATTTCTTAACAATTCAATGTTAATTACGCACCTAGTTTGTGCATAAATGCTAATGCTATATACCTTAGAGCAGTGTTTGGTTTTGTTTTGCTTTGCAGTATGAAATATTGTTTCTATGTTTATTTATTGCAAAGGTCGAGAGCTGTTTCCTCCTTTGGTTGAAAACGGAGGATCCATTATATTCAACATGCAAAGGCTTTTGTGGTTACCTGAGAAATTAAGCTTCATATTTTTCAATTAAATAGTTTTAATCATTAATGCAGCTTGTGCTCCAGTTTTCTCCCAAATATATGTATCAAAGCCTATTAGATATAATCAACAAAATCTCAAATACTTCGGCTCATGGTACCCTGCAGTATAGTAAATAGCAGGCAGATTGGCAGGAGGCAGATACACATTTCACAACAAATGAGATAAGCAGCAATTGAGAAATGCATTATAGAAATTAGAGCTTAAATCAGCTGTCATTTCTTGTTTTCCAGAAAGAAAGAAAGACTATTGTGTTATAACATTTACGTGGGCATTAAATTTGTGGGCAGGTTTGTCATCAACTAAAATTCAAAAATATGCAACCTGCTCAATTTTTATTCCCATTGAAGCAATCTAATGCACAGTTTACTCTTCACTCTTCTTCTGGTGTCATGATGATTATGGCACTGGTCTAGTGAACCAGAGTCCCAGAACAATGTTCTGGGAACACGAGTTCAAATCCCACTATGGCACGTGAAAAGATTCTGGGCTCCAAACTTCTGGAGTTTCAAAAAAAAACTAGTCTCTTTCAACCATGTAAGCATTGTCAGTTGCAGTAAATATCCAACTTGTTCAGAAATTTCCTTTTGAACAGGCATCTGCAGATCCACAGAAATGTGGTTGTCTTTTTTACTTCCCTCTGAAATGGCCGAGTGAGTTACTCTGCTCCATCCAATCAATGCTGAACCAGCAGCAACATCCACCAACCCTGCAAAATCCTGAGCAACATCTGTGGTTTTGAGCCAAATTTGACAAAGCTGTTTCACAAATTAGTCAAGCAACAACCTGCTCACAGAAGCAAATCTTATAGACAACATCACTGATATCATTGCTGGCTATGTCCTGTCCCATCAACAGAACAGACACTGCAGCACATAAGTATTCACTTGGGAGGATGTTGCCTGAGAGACCTCAACATTTTATGCAAACCCCATGAAGTCTCCTGGCATTGAGTTAAACTTGAGCAAAGAAACTTCATGCTAATTACCACCTATTGTGTTAGCTCCCCTCAGATAATACATCAGTATTTTTCAATGTTGAAAACTTCTTGGAGGAAGCCAGGGCACAGAATGTACTCTAGTTGGGGATTTCAACATCTATCACCATGTCGGTCAGTAGAACCACTGCTGACTGAGCTGGGCAAGTCCTAAGGACATTGCTGCTAGACTGAGTATGGGACAGCTGGTGAAGAAACCAACAAAAGGGAATAACCTACTTAACCTCATCATCACTAATCTATCAGTTACAGAAGTGTTTAACTATGACAGTAACCCTAGGAGTGACAACTGTGTGATCACTCCGGAGGTGAAGTTCAGGCTAAATTTTTCTTATTTTTTCAAGTGATGTGGGCTTTGCTGTCTGGGCCAGCATTTATTGTCCATCCTTAATTGCTCTTGAAGATGATGATGAGTTGCATTATGGAACAGATGCTGTTGATTTGGAGTAGGTGCACCCATAATACTTTTAGGAAGCCAATGGAGAGGTAATGGCCTAGTGGTATTATCGCTGGGCTGTTAATTCAGAGACCCACGTAATGTTCTGGAGACTTGGGTTCAAATCCTGCAATTAAAGATGGTACAAATAGAATTCAATAAATAAATGGAGTTAGAGCCCAATGAATTGTCAATCAATTGTCAGGAAACACCCAACTAATTCACTAATATCCTTTACAGAAGGAAGCTGCCGGTCTGGCCTGCATGTGACTTCAGAGCCACAGCAATGTAGTTGATTGTTAACTGCTTCCTGGGCAATTAGGGATGGGCTATCCTAGCCAGTGATGCCCACATCCTGAGAGTGAATAAATTTTAGAAAAAGGCAGTTTCAGAATTCTGACCCAGTGACACAAAAGGCGTTTTATTTCCAAGTTAGGTAGTGAGTAACTTGGAGAGGAACTTGCAAATTTGGTGGCCCCATACATCTCCTGCTCTTGTCCTGATAGATAGTAGAAGACATGGATTTGAAGAAGTTGTCTAAGGAGCTTTTGTGAATTTCTGAAGTGCAACAGGTAGATAGTATATGCTGCTGTTACTGTGCATTGGTACAGGAGGGAATGAATGTTTGTGGATGTGATACCAATCAAGTGAGCTGCTTTGTCCTGGGAGGTGCAAACTTCTTGAGTGTTATTGGAGCTGCAAGGTATTTTCTCTAGGGCTGGGGAGTTCAAACTAGAGGAAGCAATTCTAAGTTGAGAGGAGAAAGATTTAAAAGAGACCTGAGGGGTAACTTCTTCACATGAAGAGTGGTTTGCATGCAGAATGAACTGCCAGAGGGAGTGGTAGATGCAGGTACAGTTACAACATTTAAGAGATATTTGGATAGATGCATGAATAACATAAAAGTTTAAAAGGATATGGGTCAAATGCAGGCAAACTGGTTTGATTTAGTTTGGAAAACTTGGTCAGCATGGATGAGGTGGACTGAAGGATCTGCTTCTGTGCTGTATGGCTCAATGAATATTCTGCCACACTCCAAACTGCAAATGTTTTTTGCTACACTTTAGCCCAAGCCTGGATATTGTCCCGGTCTTGTTGCATTTGGACTTGGATTTTTTTCAGGAGCTGAGGCGCTACAATGCATGCTGAGCATTGTGCACTGGTCAACGAACATCCTTACTTCTGACTTTTTGATCGAGAGATCATAGTTGAATGACATCAACATGGTTGAGCCTAGGGCATAATCTTGTAGATCTGCTGCAGAGATTTCCTGGAGCTGAGGTGACTAAACTCCAACAAACACAATCATTTTCTTTGTATCAGACTTTGACCAGCATAATGTCTTCATCCTGATCACCAATTAATCTAGAATTGCCAGGGTTCCTTGTTCCCACATCTGGTAAACTTGCAGCATTGATGTCAAGGATAGTTGCTTCTACCTCATCTCTGGCTCTTTTGTCTGTGTTTGAGCCAAGACCATAATGAGGTCAGAAGCTGAGGCATATAAATACTGCAGAAAGCTACTGGCCTCAGATTAGCTGACTGCCCTAATAGGTGGAATTTCATACTACTTCAGGATATCCCATGATAAATTAATTCTAGTAGAGCGAGGAACCCCAATGGCACCATGTAGCATGCCCAATCAGGACTTAGTTCTAATGAGTCTCCAGAAATGGTCATGAAAGAGTTGCAATTAGCTCTTTCAGCAGGTGAGCAGAACCATTGCCACACCTTTTCAATTTGGGAAAAGGTGCACATAAACAGTCAATAATATACATGTTGAATGCTATTTTCACCAGTGACGAGTACAGAAAATGAAGTAGTAGTGTTACCACCCATTTAATCACTGGAAAGAATAACTGAGCTAACAAGGTGTAGAGCTGGATGAACACAGCAGGCCAAGCAGCATCAGAGGAGCAGGAAGGCTGATGTTTCGGGCCTAGACCCTTCTTCATTTTCCTGCTGTGTTCTTCCAGCTCTACGCCCTGTTATCTCAGATTCTCCAGCATCTGCAGTTCCTATTTCAAAATAAATCTGCACTTTTAAGATCTGCGTTAAAATGAGCTTTCCCTACTAATAATGTCTTTGAAAAGTTATTCACAATCTCGTTATTGAATCTCAAAACATTTAACAACTAAACTTGTAAAAATTCTTAAGATTTTCCTCATTTTCACAGGCATATGGAGGCTATGTCACTTCCATGATTCTTAGTTCCACTGACAGAATCTTCAAATGTGGAGTTGCAGTAGCACCAATTACCGACTGGAAGTTATATGGTAAGTAAGCAACAAAAATCATAAGTCATTTTAAGTAATTAGTTCAGTGCTACAATTCAGATGTATTCCTTACCAACAGATCCAAAATGACAAATCTCTAGTTTTATTTTGGTTCTTTACTATGGCAGGTAAAACATTAGGGTGTGAATTCAACTTTCTCAATGGCTCAAAAGGAATGGTATTAGATTGCTTATCTGCATCACATACCGGCTATTGTTTTGGATTGGTGTACATCAGTGGTCAATGTACTTCTGTCCAACATGCATTTCAATATCATCAGTACCCGCCACTGGTCTTAGTCTACATTTCATTGCCTATACAAATAATGAGCCCCACACCTCTTTGAAACCAGAATAAGCTATTCAGTAGTTTTTAACTTTTGCTTTACTCCATGCCAGCTGTCAGAATGTTAAATCTTATGCAGGGTTAAAGTTCAGCTTGCCTTGACATCCAGCCCTTAAATTGTGCCACTACAATGTAAAAATCTTCATGAAAAAGATACAACGAAGTCTGGCGTGGGGGGAAACAGGAATGTTCCTTCTTTATTCTGGCTTCCATCCTCCCTGAGCACACCAATCAATATCCCCTCTCCCAAACTGATGACCTTCTTCCAGATATGACCACATCCCTTTCCAACTCAATTACTCCTCTTCCCGTTCCTGGCCTGCATTCTTCCCAAATCACCAGTTTCTGCTTACTCAAGAACTATTGTTAGTATGGCCGCAGCTCAATCTTTGAATCCTCCTGACTGGAGCACCAATTGGTGTGGATTGAAGCTACCAAGCAAATCAATTTCAAGCACAGTTATTTATCAAATTTCTTCTGCTCATCTAGTGTGTACTGACAGAGATGAATCAATCTCTGGATTTCTAATGACGCAGTGAACATCCATTGTGCTTGGCCTTGAGGCATAAATTCTGTTCATTTTGTCGAAGATATGTGGTTTCCCCAAGATGTTCCCCTGTATTTTATTGGAGAGGTAGCAATAGTGTGCCCTCACATTTGTATGATGATACAATGGAAACATTAGTTTTGCTTTCTGATTATCTGCATATTTGGATGCTGTTGCCAAAAGATTAGTTAACATTGGTAAACGTTATTTGCAAATGTTCACCTTTTGATTCAATGATTTTTCTTTTATATTGCTTGCTGTCAAAAGATCAGAATATTCAATCCTATGTGAGTGCTCACTGAGGAAACATGCATAGGGATTTTATGGAGATACATAAGACAATAGGAAATAGGAAAAGGAGTAGGCCATTCAGCCCCTCAAGTGTGCTGTCATTCATTAGGATCATGGCTAATTTGACATTCTTCATGCCCACTTGCCTGCCTTTTCCCCATAACCCTTGATTCCCCTATGGTATAACTGTATAAAATTGTGTGAACAATTGTTTGGATCGTAGAGAAATCAAATTCCTTGATTTTTGTGTGTTTATGCGTTCAAGAATATGAGTAATTTAATAAATTGAAGTTGATGAGCCACAGATAATATGTTTTTGAAAGTGATAAACACCTTTTCATCTACCATAACTTCTGCTTTCAGATAAGAGTGTATGTTCATGACTGACTTGAGAAATTCTGAATGTCAGTCACTTATCTTCTTCTCCTATTGACTGTTCAACACCTTTTTTTGGACAGTAATTGTTGATCTGCCATTGCAATTGATGATCTGCTGAACAATCCTCAATGGACCCAGTCACAGGTTATTTATTGAAATGAAAATGAGCTCATTTCTCAGCCAGACACTCACCACTCTACCCATGGTTGTGCTATATCAGACTCTGCTGCCCTCTCCCACATCGTTTGACCACTGACATAAAAACATTTAACTTTGTACGAGTAGATGGGTTTTAAATGAGGTAAACGTTCATCCATCTACGCAAAGACAAAGCCGATGAGCAAAATTACAGAGGGCATTTTGTTTCATTACATCTTTAACCTAGACTTAGCTGGTGTGCCACCTTTCTAAATCTTGAATTTAAATTGCAAGTAAATGGCACCTGTAAAATTTTAAAGCTGTACAGTAATTAACTTCTCCATTTTCTGTGGATTCTTTTGTAACCATTATTCAGTTCATATTGATGATGGCGAGTAAAATTGCAGTTTCATGCCAGACTAATAACTACAGTGAGAATGGCTAATGAATATGTCAATAATAGATTCTTTTAATGTATCCGTGATTATATTGTTCTTGCCCTATTGCTTTTCTAGTATGACGTTGCATTCAAATGCTATTCAACATGTCTTGATTAGCACAGAACGAGTTGGCAGGTTAGTACTGCCTCTTGAGAAATCAGTCCATGGATTTAAATTTTATTTTAAATCAAGCTCCATGTTCAGTCATGTTGTTAGCCACAAATTAATGATTCAGTAAAATAGCAAAGATTGATACCTCAAAATTGGCCTCTTAGTAGATTACTGAGCCATATGGGGAACACTGAGAGTTCAAGTCAATTACTGTTTATTATTAAACATTGCTTCACAACGGTGAAGATACCATACAAACATCGATTAAATTAACGTTTCTTCCAATAGCTTCAGCATTTACTGAACGATATCTTGGATTACCATCACGAGACGAAATCATTTATCAAGTGAGTTCTTTATACATTTTGAGTGTTGATTCAATTATTTCACTTTTAGAGTAGAATTACAATACATAATCCCAACCAAAACTGAAAAGGACATAGATGAGAATGCCTAAAAATCCAGGTTTTAAGACCAATCACCATGCCAAGTAAGACATAGCCAGAACTGCAGATTCTGGAGTCAGAGGTAACACACTATGGAGCTGGAGGAACACAGCAGGCCAGGCAGCATCACAGGAGCGGGAAAGTTGATGTTTCGGGTCGGGACCCTTCTTCAGAAATGGGGGAGGGCCAAGGGAGCTGGGAAATAAATAGAGAGAAGAGGCGTGGGGCTGGTGGGATGGTGATAGGTGAGTGCAGATAAGCATTAGTGGGGATTAGTTAGTGGGATGGGTGGGGCAGATAGGTGGAAGAAAACATGAGATAACAGAGTGTGGAGCTGGAGGAACACAACAGGCCAGGCAGCATCAGAGGAGCAGGAAACTGACATTTTGGGTTGGGACTCTTCTTCAGAAAAAGAGTCCTGACCCAAAACATCAGCTTTCCTGCTCCTCTGATGCTGCCTGGCCTGCTGTGTTCCTCTAGCTCCACACTGTGTTATCTCTGACTCCAGCATCGGCAGTTCTTCCTATCTCTGTGAGACAAGATGGACAAATTATGTCAGGTCAAGGAAGTAGGGATGAGAGGGAGACCGGGGGAGGAGAGGTTTTAAAACTGGTGAATTCACCCACCCACCTGCAAGAGTGCGAACTCCTACTCCCAATTCCTCCACTGCGTCTGCTCTCAAGATGGGGTGTTCCACTCCTGTACATCTCTTCCATTTCTGACATTTCTGCACTGACATCCCCTCCACCCAACAAAAATAATGACAGAATACCTCTTGTCCTCACGTATCACCCCACCAACCTCCACATCCAACATATCATTCTCTGCCACTTCCACCACCTACAATCCAACCTCACAACCAAAGACATACCTCCCTTCCCAGCCCTATCTACCTTTCAAAGGGACTGCTCTCTCTGCAACTCCCTCATCCTCTCCACATCCCCCACTAATCGCACCATCCCCAGCACCATTCCCTGCAATCACAGGAAGTGCTACACCTCCCCCTACACTTCCTCCTCACCTCCATTGAAGGCACCAAACAAACCTTCCATATCAGACAGAGGTTCATCTACACATCCATCAACTTGGTCTACTGTATCCACTGCTCTCAATATGGCCTCCTCTACATCAGTGAGACTAAGCGTAGACTTGGAGACTATTATGTTCAGCATCTGTGCTCTGTACATGATAACAACAATACCTACCCGTCACCAACCATTTTAACTCCCTGGATGACATGTCCATCCTGGGCCTCCTCCAGTGTCACAATGACATCACCTGCAAACTGGAGGAGCAACACCTCATATTCCATCTTGGGAGCCTACTGCCTGATGTTTTAAACATGGAATTCACCAGTTTTAAAATCTCCCCACCCCTAGCTCATTCCATGACCAACCCTCCCTCTCATCCCCACCTCCTTGACCTGACACAACCTGTCCATCTTCTCTCCCACCTATCCCACTGACCAATCCCCACCACTCCCTACCTGCACTCACCTATCACCATCCCACATACGTTCCCAGCCCCACCCCTCCTCTATTTATTTCCCAGCTCCCTTCCACTTCCCCATTTCTGAGGAAGGGTCCTGACCCAAATGTCAACTTTCCTGCTCCTCTAATGCTGTCTGGCCTGCTGTGTTCCTCCAGCTCTGTACTGTATTGACCATGCCAAGTAAGATGTTTAAATCACATCTCTCACACTTGTACAGGACAGTTCTTTGCCTCCTATGTACCCAAATATCCATGGGTCATATGGTCAGCTGATCTGTTTTCTGCTACTGTATCCCAATACTTCCAATTCGAAGGTGGGAATAGATCCCAGGAAGCAGTGATAAAAGCCCCAAGCTCCTAAAATGAAATAAAGACATTATCCTTTCTCCTTGGATTTAATTCTGTCCCTAACACTTTTACATTACAAACCATGGTCTCTTCCTAATATAATTGAAAAAAATCTTGATATTGATGCATCACACACAAGTTTCCTCATCTGCTGAAATTCTGGCCAGGAGCCCACTGGACTGATACAATCAGCTTCAGTCTAGCATAGTTAATTGGGGCTAGGATGGAAACACATTCCAGATTAAAGCCTGGTCTGCTGAAACTCCATCCCAAGAAGGAGATGAGTATTTATTTTATTTTTCACAGCTAATTCTCTTATAGTTTTCTTTTTAATTTTGTGTGTGTATTTAGAAGCAATAATTATGTTTTAATATAAATAATCAAGTAATGCTGTGTTTAAAATTCATGTTAGTAACTCAATTTTTGTTTTATTGCAGGAATCTAGTGTGTTACAAAATGTTAATGAAATCAAAGATGAGAGTTTCATGATTGTACACGGCACTGCTGATGGTAAGACTTACTGCAGCCTGTCTCATATTCAAGCATACACATGCTGGTTATCTCCCCAAAATATCTTACAAGGTGTTTGGATAGTGGCTTCAAAACGATGATATTAGAGTCATTTTTGTATCCAAGGTTTTGGATATGTTGAACAAGTTGAACATGTCTTAATTTTGTTGAAGTAACAAATGACACATGCACAAAGATCCCCAGAATGGCTACATCTATCCATCTTTTAGCCTCTCCATTTATATCTCTCTGTTACTTTACTTCCCTTTCTCTCCATCTCTGACACTGTGTTGGTTATTTTAGGCACCTGCTTAAATTCTGGAGAATTTAAATATTTTTCACCCATCTCTTACCACACAAATATCAAAATTTGCAGATGTTTTTCTCCTTGGAACAAAGCAAGATTGTTGGAAGATTTGACATAGGTGTCAAAGTTATGCGCAGTTGCAATAATTTTAACAAGGAAAATGCTTCCATTCGCTAATAGCAGAAGTGTTATAAATATGTGATTTATAAACATTGTTATGTTTTGGGACTGTTTCTTCAATTTGAGGTAAAATGAAGAAGCTTTTGTGACCTGTTCTGAAGTCTGTCTGTCTAACAATAGGCTTTGGCAAGGTGGTTGTTAAAGATTAAAGGGAGGCCCTCGCTGTTCGAGTGAAGATGTAAGGTTTTCACACTTAGAAACAATAGCAACTGCATTTGTGTTTAAACTGATTAGACTGCTACCCTCCAGAGTCCCAAGTAATTGTTGGGATTGTTGGGTTCCAGATATGCTTTACCTACAAGGTTAGGCAGAAAGAGTGAAAAAATGGGACTGGGCGGCTTGCTGTCCCGAGATTTGTCATGCACGTGAACAGAGTGGTGAATGAATAATCTTCGCCTTCAACTGAGGTCCCCAGAAAAACAGATGTTAGTCCTCAACAAATTCAATTCACTCCATCTAAAATGCTAAAAACACTGGATATTGGAAAGTCTAAGGACCCTCACGGCATTGTGGGTATAGGATGATAGACTCCTACAACTTAGAAACATGCCTTTCAGCCCACCATGTTTGCACTGACGAACAAAGAACAAATCACACCACATTTACTTGCACTTAGTCCATAGCCTACAATTCCCTGGCATTTTAAATACTCATCCAAATGCTCCTTAAGTTGCAAGAATACCTGCCTCCACCACCAGCTCAGGCAACACATTCCATACAGTGGGTCAGTTTTTTTTCTCTCAGATCTCCACTGAACCACTTACTCCACACGTTAAACTTATATTCTCTGATCTTAGACATGTCTGCTGTGGAGAAGGGATTCTCAAAATCTACTGTCTCCATGCCTCTCTCAATTTTGTGTACCACAGTCAAGTCCCCCCCATAGCCTCCTCAGCTGTATGGAAAATAAGCCCAGGCTGTTCAGTCTGTCTTCATAACAGAGACTTTTCATCCTTGACAACATCCTGGTGAATCTCCTCTGCACCCACTCCAACGTAATCACGTCCTTCCAAAAATGTGGTAACCAGAACCGCGCACAGTATTCTATCTGTAGACCAACCAATGTTTTATAAAGTTGTAACAAAACTTTCTTGCTCCTATATTTTACATCCTGGTTAATGTAGGCTAACATCCTGTATGCCGCCTTCACCACCATGTCTAGTTGTGCTGACAACCTTCAGGGATCCCTGTACACCAAACTCACGAGTGTCATTCCTTCCTTAAATGGATCACATCACACTTATCAGGATTAAATTCTGTCTGCCACTTCCCTGCTCAGTTTCCTCGCTGATCAGTATCAGACTGTAGCCTGAGCCCATCCTCCTCACTACCACAACAGCACCATTTTTCATGTCATCTGTAAACTCACTAAGAGCACCTTCCACATTCATATGCAAGTCATTAATGTACAAAACAAACATTAAGTGTTCCAGCACTGGCCCCTGTGATGCACCGCTGATCACAGGCTTCCAATCACAAAAAGACACTTCCAACAACACCTTTTGCCTCCTATTTGAAAGTCAATTTTGGATGGAGTTTTGCCAAATTACTTTGGACCCTGTAGACCTTTTGGACCAGCCTCCCATGTGGAACTTTGTTAAAAGCCATAGTGAAGTCCACGTAAACCACATCAACTGCACTACCATCATCAATATTTTCAGTCATCTCTTCAAAAAACTGCCAAATTAGTCAGTGAAGATCTCCCTCTAACAAATCATTATTGATTAATCCTGTCATTCAGTACATTTCCAATTATTCTCCCACCACTGACATCCGACTGAGTAATGAACAATTAGCTGGCCTATCCTGCAGCCTTTCCTGAATAAAGGAACTGCATGAGCTCTCCTCCAGCCATCACTTCACCTGTGGCCAGTGAAGAATTAAATAAATCCACCAGGGCACCAGCAATGTCCTCCCTTACCTCCCAAAGCAGCCTGGGATACTTCTCATCAGGCCCTGGGCATTCATGCACCTTCATGCTGTTGAAACATCTAGTACATTCTCCTTATTAATCTGGAGCCTCAGCATCCCATCTGAAATCCATAGCTGAAAGGCCTTTCTCCGTGAATACAGATGAGAAGTATTAATTTAAGACTTCACCCACATCCATTGTATCGATGCTCAAATTGTCCCTTCGATCCCTAATAAGTCCCACCCTTTCCATGGTAATCCTTTACTCTTAATATAGTTTTAAAATGCATTGTGGTTTTCCTTAATCCTACCTGCCAAGGATATTTCGTGGTCCCTCCCTAATTTATCTTTTAAGCAAACCCGCATATTATTTATATTTTTGAAGCGCCTCCTCTGTTTTTAATGCACTGTTCCTGACATATACTTCCTTCTTTTTCTTTATCAAACTCTCAATTTCTTGCATATGCTGCCCTTGCCTTTCACTGTTAGGAGAGCATATTGGCTTTGAATTCTCACCATACCACTTTTCAAACACTCTCACATTACCTGGAAGTAGTTGCTCCTAGTTTGTTTGCCAAATCCTATCTAATGACATTTTAATTGGTCATTCCCAATTTAGATGCTTAATTTTGGCATGATCCATATCCTTTTCTGTAATGACTTTGAAACTTAGAGTTATGGTCACTATCCTCAAGATGCTCATTCACTGAAACTTCCACCACTATTTGCTCCATCTCTCGTAGGACCATCTATGTACTGGCTCAAAAAGCTCTTCTGGATGCCCTTCAAAAATTCCACCCTGTTTAATCGTTTTATATTAAGGTGATCCCAATTAATGTAGACAAAATTGAAATACCCTACAACTATAATCATGATTCCCTCCCAGCTTTTTGTGATTTGTCTATACATCTGCTCCTCTATCTCTCTCTGACTGTTGGCAGGCCTGCAGTATAATCCTAGCAAGGTAGTTGCCCCTTTTTTTATTTCAAAACTCTACCAGGATGGCCTTATTTTAAATCTAAGACATCCTCCCTCAGTCCTGCAATCATGAGTTCCTTTATCAATATTAGAATGCTCCCACCTCACTGACTTCCCCAACTGCATCGCACCTATAATATCTATACCATGAAAGTTGAGCTGCCAGTCTTGTCCTTCTTTCAACAGTGTCTCAGTGACTGCATCAATATCATATTCCCATGCACTGATCAAAACTCTAAGTTTCTTTGCCTTTCCAGTCAAGTTCTTTACATTAAAATGGATTTAATTTAGTTTTCTGGACACCTCATGCACTTTATCCTGCTGCTGTCTTCTCCGCCTATTGGACTGCCCTAGCATTCTTTCTATGTGGGATTATAATGTGTCCCCGATTTTACATCTACTCTGTGAGCCATCTTGCTGTCAAGTTAGTTTAAAACCTCCCCACAACAAGGCTGAGCCTGCCAGCAAGGTTATTGGGCTCATTCCAATTCAGGTCCACCTTATAGAGGTCCCACCTACATTGTCCCAATGATTCAAAAATCTAAAGCCCTCTCTCTTGTGTCACCTCTTTAGCCACATGCTCATCTGACCTTTCTCCCTATTCCTAGACTCAGTCACCAATGTAACTAGAAGTAGTCAAAGACTACAACCTTGGTAGTGATAATGGGAACTGCAGATGTTGGAGAATCCAAGATAATAAAATGTGAGGCTGGATGAACACAGCAGGCCAAGCAGCATCTCAGGAGCACAAAAGCTGACGTTTCGGGCCTAGACCCTTGATCAGAAAAAGGGGATGGGGAGAGGGTTCTGGAATAAATATGGAGAGAGGGGGAGGCGGACCGAAGATGGAGAGAAAAGAAGATAGGTGGAGAGGAGAGTACAGGTGGGGAGATAGAGAGGGGATAGGTCAGTCCAGGGAAGACGGACAGGTCAAGGAGGTGGGATGAGGTTAGTAGGTAGGAAATGGAGGTGCGGCTTGGGGTGGGAGGAAGGGATGGGTGAGAGGAAGAACAGGTTAGGGAGGCAGAGACAGGTTGGACTGGTTTTGGGATGCAGTGCGTGGAGGGGAAGAGTTGGGCTGGTTGTGTGGTGCAGTGGGGGGAGGGGACGAACTGTGCTGATTTTGGGATGCGGTGGGGGAAGGGGAGATTTTGAAGCTGGTGAAGTCCACATTGATACCATTGGGCTGCAAGGTTCCCAAGCGGAATATGAGTTGCTGTTCCTGCAACCCTCGGGTGGCATCTTTGTGGCACTGCAGGAGGCCCATGATGGACATGTCATCTAAAGAATGGGGGAGTGGAAATGGTTTGCGACTGGGAAGTGCAGTTGTTTATTGCGAACCAAGCGGAGGTGTTCTGCAAAGCGGTCCCCAAGCCTCCACTTGGTTTCCCCAATGTAGAGGAAGCCACACCGGGTACAGTGGATGCAGTATACCACATTGGCAGATGTGCAGGTGAACCTCTGCTTAATGTGGAAAGTCATCTTGGGGCCTGGGATAGGGGTGAGGGAGGAGGTGTGGGGGCAAGTGTAGCATTTCCTGCGGTTGCAGGGGAAGGTGCCGGGTGTGGTGGGGTTGGAGGGCAGTGTGGAGCGAACAAGGGAGTCACGGAGAGAGTGGTCTCTCCGGAAAGCAGACAGGGGTGGGGATGGAAAAATGTCTTGGGTGGTGGGGTCGGATTGTAGGTGGCAGAAGTGTCGGAGGATGATGCGTTGTATCCGGAAGTTGGTGGGGTGGTGTGTGAGAACGAGGGGGATCCTCTTTGGGCGGTTGTGGTGGGGGCGGGGTGTGAGGGATGTGTTGTGGGAAATGCGGGAGACACGGTCAAGGGCGTTCTCGACCACTGTGGGGGGAAAGTTGCTGTCCTTGAAGAACTTGGACATCTGGGATGTGCGGGAGTGGAATGCCTCATCGTGGGAGCAGATGCGGTGGAGGCGGAGGAATTGGGAATAGGGGATGGAAATTTTGCAGGAGGGTGGGTGGGAGGAGGTGTATTCTAGATAGCTGTGGGAGTCGGTGGGCTTGAAATGGACATCAGTTACAAGCTGGTTGCCTGAGATGGAGACTGAGAGATCCAGGAAGGTGAGGGATGTGCTGGAGATGGCCCAGGTGAACTGAAGGTTGGGGTGCAAGGTGCTGGTGATGTGGATGAACTGTTTGAGCTCCTCTGGGGAGCAAGAGGCGGCGCCGATATAGTCATCAATGTAATGGAGGAAGAGGTGGTGTTTGGGGCCTGTGTAGGTGCGGAAGAGGGACTGTTCCACGTAACCTACAAAGAGGCAGGCATAGCTGGGGCCCATGCGGGTGCCCATGGCCACCCCCTTAGTCTGTAGGAAGTGGGAGGAATCGAAAGAGAAGTTGTTGAGGGTGAGGACGAGTTCAGCTAGGCGGATGAGGGTGTCGGTGGAGGGGGACTGGTCGGTTGTGCTCCTTTTTACGCTACTACCTAACTCTCCAAATTCTTGTTGCATATCATTGATACCAACATATACCATCACCTCTGATTCCAATTGAAGACTTGTGCTGCATAACTAACTCTGCCCTTAGACAAAGTGTTCTTGTACGGTTACTAGACTGGTATCTATGCAATAATATGGAAAGTTACGCACGTTGTCCTGTTCACATAAAATAGGACAAGTCCAACCCAGCCAATTACCACCCAAGCAGACCACTCTCCACCCACAGCAAAGTGACAGAACATGTCATCGATAGTGCTATCAAACTGCATTTCCTCAATGATCTGTTAAATTATTCATTTAGCTGCTGATTCCGCAGTCCTGGTCTTTCACTAGGGAGCCATATTCACAGGCAATTCTTTGGCCCTGCCTCCAGCTGATGTTCAGCATAAGTTAAAATTTGACCGTGTGTATGTAACCCAGAGATGAAAAAATATTTCTTCCCTTAGCGAGTCACTAGTGGTGCAGAGAAAGCCTAATCATTGAATATATATTGACAAGAAAGTCAAAGGTTATGGAGCAGGCAGAAAATTGGAATTTAGGAAATAATTCAATCGGCTATGATCTGTTGAATAACAGAGCAGAGACAAAGATTTGAATGGTCTAGCTCAGTTCTTATAATTCTTAATTCTTATGCTGTTTTCTTCTCTACTACTTTATTCTTTTATCAGCATGAGAAGAAGATTTTGACCTCGTAGTAGACTAACAAAGCTTCAGGTGAAACAACAAACAAATATCTGCAACTTTTCATACCATTCATTGGGAGCTGTCTTTGTTTCCCACCAAAGATAGGGCAATTCAGGAGAATCCCTATGGAATTACATCTTTTCTTAAATGATGTAAAGATTTTCCAGTCATACGGAATTGAATAATAAGCTAAATGAATTGCAATGTTTGATGTTAATACAGATTGGGCACATAAATGAGAAGTTGCTATTATAGGTTTTATTTTGTGGAAGGAATGTAATTGTAGTAATTTGGCTTTCTGAAGACACTTTTTTTGTAAATTTATTGAAGTCTGGAATACGTACTTAAAACTTTAATAGGATTTTAATTCATCGCATTTCTGCATCGGTTATTCCCATGGTGAATAGTTGGTGATTTGGCATGACACATGAAAGGACAAAGTGTGGTGCGTGAGGGCACGGGTTAGTGTGAGTGAACACGAAGTTGGCAAAGGAGCATCAAAGACCATGAGGTTAAGAAAGGTGCATGGGTGACGTGAGGACCATGGTTGATGAATAGAAGGGTTCAGGTTGGAATGGATATTGAGGATTATGGTGACTGGGTGCAAGGCATGATTGCTGTATGGACTCCCATCGGTGATGCTGAATGGCAAAGGCTGGAGAGATGCTTATGTTTTATTGTTTGGTTTTTCTTAAAAACAAAACTTCATGAGACCAGCCTCTAGTCTTATTCCAGGTTTACTCATCTTGAGATCTTATGTAGCTTGCCTGTATCCCACATCACTAAAGCTTTGATATCTGGGCAGTAATTCCTAAAAATTAGATGCATGGATTTGAATCTGAATCCTTCTGACTCTGCGCACTTCACTCACAGGCAAAAATTCTGGCTATACAAAGTAAACAGGGTTCTACTTCTGATTTCCACTGTATCATATGAGCTGAGCTCAACTGGGGTCATATTCAGGTGTTAAAATGGGCCTTAGCACCTTTCCACTTTGAAGAAGGTTTGAAAACACCTTTTGCCATTTTCTCCTTTCAACAATTCTGCGGAGATTCAGTCAGGACAAAGTTAGTGTGGACTATAATATTTCTAGTCATTAAATTGTCAACCTATACTCTTCCATTCTGGCTGAAAACAAAGTTTAAGCGACAGAGAGATGGTAAATCAAAGCAATCATGGAAGTAAAACATCTGCCCTTCTTGTCTACATTTTCCACGACTGGACATGCTAATAAGTTACGTGGGCAAAATGTTGGCAAAGATTATAATGTGGGAAAATACAAAGTTATTCATTTTGGAAAGGAAAATGAAAGAATACAATATTATTTAAATGGAGAAAAACTAAAGAAAGCTATAACACAAAAAGAGTGATAATGGGAACTGCAGATGCTGGAGACTCCAAGATATCAAAGTGTGGAGCTGGATGAACACAGCAGGCCAAGCAGCATCTCAGGAGCACAAAAGCTGATGTTTCGGTCCTAGACCCTGTCTGATGAAGGGTCTAGGCCTGAAACGTCAGCTTTTGTGCTCCTGAGATGCTGCTTGGCCTGCTGTGTTCATCCAGCTCCACACTTTGTTAACACAAAAGGATTGTTTGGGGTATTTATGCACGAAATACAGAAAGCTAGTACAGAGCTATAGAAGGTCGTCAGGAAAGCAAATGGAATATTAGCCCTTATTTCAAGAGGGTCAGAGTAGAGATGTCTTACTGAAACTCTGCAGGATACTGGTGAGATGAGAGCTGGAGTATTGTGAGCGGTTTTGGTCCCATTATTTAATGAAAGCTATCATTTCATTGGAGGCAATTCAGAGAATGCTCTCCGGGATGATCCCAGGTATGGGGAGATAGTCTGAAGAACAAAGGCTAAACAGGTTGGAACTCTGCTAACTGGTGTTTAGAATAATGATAGGTGGTGATCTCTTTGAAACATTCTCCAGGGGCTTCGTACATTAAATGCTGAAAGGGTGTTGCTCCTCATGGAAGAGCCTGGGATCAGAGATCAACATCTATAATGACTGAGATGAGGAAGAATTTCTCCTATCAGAGTTGACAGTCTTTGAAACTCATTACCACAGAGATCCGTGAGCCCAGAATCCTTTTGTATATTTAAGGCTGAGATTGATAGATTCTTGGGGAAAAATCAAGGGATAGGAGGAAAGGACAGGAAAGTGGATGCGAGGAATATTGAATCAGCTGCGTTCCTATTGAACGGTGGAGCAGGCTTGAGGGGCCAAACAGCTTATTCCTTTTCCTGTTTCTTATGGTCTTACAGTCCTTATTTCGAATGTTGCTACATTTTTTTAAAAAACTCTCTCTGCAGCAAAACCCAATCTTATTGTAATAGTTTCTCAAAAGAAAGGACATATTGATGCATCAAAACTGACTGTGGCTATTTTTATGAAGAGTTTTAATCGTTCATTCAGATTTCTGCTGAGATCTTTTGATACGGACCTGGTTGGGGATGGTTGTCAATCTTCCGTCTGTATAAAAAGTTCTAGAGTTATGTCTTTGCCCGAGCAATATTATTTGTCAAGAAGTGCACCCTTTTGAGCACACATTTCAAAGCATTAACTTGCTGTTTCTCCGCAGATGCGGCCCGATCCACTGTGATTTCCAGCATGTTTTTTTTTCTTGTTTTCAGCTTTAATTTGTTATGCAGCTTGTGGACAAGAAGGCATCTCAGGGCACTTTAAATGAAAAAGGAAAGGGTAGAATAGATCAGAGATAATGGGAACCGCAGATGCTGGAGACTCCAAGACAACAAAATGTGAGGCTGGATGAACACAGCAGGCCAAGCAGCATCTCAGGAGCACAAAAGCTGACGTTTCGGGCCTAGACCCTTCATCAGAGAGGGTCTAGGCCCGAAACGTCAGCTTTTGTGCTCCTGAGATGCTGCTTGGCCTGCTGTGTTCATCCAGCCTCACATTTTGTTGTCAAGGGTAGAATAGATATTAGGTACTTGGAAAGTGGTGGGACCTGAGAGGCAGAATGCGATGACTGGAAGTTCAGTTGAAAAGCCAAACGTTAAGGAGAACTTTGAAAATGGAGAAAGAGAAAACAAAGTAAAATGAACAGGGGAACAATTCTAAAGGACAACAGTGAAGCATATATTTATCAAGGAAAAGAGGAATGTTAAAACAGTAAAGTGTTTATGCAAAAACCCTAAAGCAAGAGAATTGTGTTAAAGTTAAATGTGAGTTTCTGATTCTTCTGGTATTTCTTGATATCATGTAGTGTGATAAATTGGTTAAACACTGGCTTATGATCTGCAGGGAACCTCGGGAGGAAGCCAAGATAGATCATCCATTCAATACTTATGGCTGGAGAAGTGTCACAATGCTTCAACTTTGAGTTTTGCGATAATGTACTAAGCTCCCTCAACTTGAAGTTAGTTGAACTTCGTTAATGGTACTTAAATTCTACAAGGGGAACCCATGTTCCCTGAGCATTAGCCTGGACTTCTGAATTATTAGTTTAGCGACACTGTGACAAAGCCATCACCTCCCCTTTCTCAATAGTAATATTTGCAGAAAGGTGTTGCCATTCTCAGAGTGTTGTAGTCATTTAGGAGTGTCTATTCCAGTCATTCCTAGTGTTGTAAATTTTTCAAGAATGGAATTACCATTTTGAATTTTGTCTGAATAGCAAAAGAATGTTGTTGGTGAAATTTGCAGTGGATTAGCAGCTGATTAAAATTGTTACGAAGTATTCCCTCTCCATAGATAACCCATCACTGAAAGGGAATTTCTGGACCTTTGGAGAACTATACTTTTAAAACAAAAAGAAACAAAAGATTGAGTAACACAATCTTAAACTAAAACCAGACTAAGCTAAGCTTGAGACGTCCGAACTATGGAGAGGAAAGTTTATGCACCTCTGGTTGCTTACCTGGGAGAAAAATAAGCTCAATGAAGCTATTATTCAAGTAAACCAAACCTCAGGGAGATACGAAAAATAGAACTCCATTAATATGGTTACATTTTTGACAAATTCTATAAGGAGGAAACATAAATATCAACTTATATGAGGAAATGCATACACAACGTTTAAATTTGTTGTGAGAGGTGTGGACTACTCATGGAGGTTATGGGGAAGATAGCGTGGAAAGAGTTCAGGAAACTTTAGATCAATAATTACAAGACATCTACACAAGAAAAACATGTATGTCAACCCAAATTGTCAGCGTTGCTATTTATATTCCATGACTTTCTTCACATTCTATTGACCTCATCATAGCTGTTGCATATCTTTCTGTTATCTTTCCCCTCGTGCACTCTTAAAGGTGGCTTTTGAAAGCATTAAGCTATTGACCTCAACACATTCCATGTTCTAATCTCAGAAATTTGTCCTTACTTCCATATTGACCACTAACTTGTAATTATGGATCCTAGTTTTGGATTCACATACCAGTGGAAATAATTTGACCACATCTAGACTATCCAACTCATTCATAATTTTAAAAATCCCTATTCATTCTGTTTTGTCAAGAAGATATCCTGAACTTGCTCAATCCTTCTTGATAGTTGCAGTCTGTTCTGATATTACACTGTAACCCTGTTTTTGTTCATTCTCCGGATTTCTGTGAACAGTGTACAATACACCAATGATAGTCTGACCAGTGTCCTATACAGATTCAGTATAACTATACTACCTTCAAATTTGTTGTCTCAACAAATCTGAATGTTTGTTAGCACTTTTTATTGTATTGCTCAACTGCTTGGCTGTTTTTAATAATTTGTTCACCTGCAACCTTGGATCATATTTGTTCTTCTTAGTCCATTCCTTATTTTCTAAGGTCTAGGTGATGTCTCTGTTTTCTCTACCAAAGTAAATCAGCACACATTAAATCTGTCTTGATGTACATTGCCGTTTACCTACCTTGTCTAAAAATTTTCAAATGTTTCCATGTAGAACATTACATTCATCTTTAGTGTCAATTATAACCTCACCATCATCATTTATTATCTGTAAACTTTAATAGCATTATTTAGTTCTAAATCCAAATAATTAATCTAAAATATAAATAACAATGGCTCCAGCACTGAGGCTGCTTTCTATTTTTCTCCAGTCCAAATAATTATCCTTTATTACAACCCTCTGCTTTCTACCCATTTTATAACCCATTCAGCTATTTGTCCCTGACTCTGTTTGTGTTAAATGTTATAAGCGTGCTGTGTGATATGTTATCAAAGGCATCTGATAGAGAATAAGACTAATCAAAGAATATTTATCTTTGGAATTGCCTAACATAGACTGCAGTTTTCTTCTAGTATCAACTCAGTGAAAGATGGAGCAGGGGTGCTGGAATGATTGGAAATAAAAGGACAAGATTCTTAAAACTAACAACGTGAATATTAGAGATCTGATGAGTAATGAGACAAGTTTAATAAATTATCTCAAAATAGATTTCAGTTTGAGAAAGGGACACTTGGGCCAGAAACAAATGAGCTAAAATTAAATAAGGCAGAGTTGGTTGGAGTGGACTGGGAAAGGAGTTCAGCAGCAAAGTTGTGGAACAATAGCAGTCATTTAAGAAAATAGCTCGTGGCACACAACAAGGATACATCAAAGTGTGAAAGAAGTATTCAACAAAGACAACCATGATTAACCAGGGAACCTGGTGTTAGCATCAAATTGAAATAAAATGCAGCAAAGATTACTGGTAAAACATGGATTGCATGTGTTTTAATATCCATCAAAACATTACCAAAGGGGGAAAATAAAAGAGGGAGATGATTCAATTTGAGGGTAAACTTGCGAGTAATCTCAAAACAGACAGCAAAAAGTTATTTAAATACATAAAAAGGAAGTGAGAAACCAAAGTGACCATAGGGTCCTTAGAGAATGAGGGTGGGGAAATAGGAAATGGAAGAGGAATTGAATGAATACTTTGTATCAAACATCACGGTACAAGGCAATAACAGCATTCCACTAATACTAAATAATCTAGGGACAAAGAGGAGGACAGGGTATAAATACAAAAACTCTCACTAGAAAAAAAAAGCTAATGAGGAAATAAATGGGCTAAAGACTGATAAGCCCTCTGAGCCTGATGAAATGTATCCTAAGGTATAAAAGGAAGTATTTAGAAATAGCTAATACACTAGTAGTGATTTTCAAAGAATACTTAGTCTCTAGAAAATTCTCAGAGGATTGGAAAATTAACAATGCAGCCCCTTTATTTTACAAGTGAAAGAAAAAGTGGGAAACTCAAAGTAATTACACCATAGCCTTAGCAGACCACAGGGCTGCTCTGTCATGATGGACACAACTATGGTGCTTTAACCTAAGTGTCACCACACCTTGAGTGAGGAGGGTCCTTCATAGTAACCTGAGCCAGTGCAAGAATTGAACTGTCACTATCTCATTTACTCTTTATTGTAAACCAGCCATCCAGCCAATTAAAGTAATTGACCCCCTAGAAGCTAACTATAGGCAATCAGCTTAACATCTATTATATGGAAAGTGTGAAGGCATATAATAAAGAATATAATATGATTAAGCAGGGTCACCATGGCTTCATAAGGGAGAAATCATGCCCACCAAGTTTGTTAACAATTGCTTGAGGAGGTAATAAGCAGGAAAGGCAAGAAGCAAGCAGTCAATGTATGATGTTTGATAAGGTACCATACACTGGGGTACTAACAAGCTAAAAGCAGAGAAATGTAGGCAATTGAAATATAATATGGGAAATTGTGAAGTTGCGCAATTTGGCAGGAAGAAGAGAAGCTGAATATTATTTAATTAGAGAAAGATTACAGAAACCTATAGCACGTAAGTATATATATATATATTCAATAGGCAATAGGGAAGGCAGACAGAAAGAGAAAGAAATGTTGGCATGGGAACATAGTAATTTCTTGAAGTGGCAGTCAGCTAAAGAAGTTCAGGCTCATTTCTAAAGAGAGTGTAGGTGTTCCACAAAGCACTGGCCCAGTGTGCATTTCGTCTTCCTTGTATACACGAAGCCACATTGTGGACAAAATTGAATGAAGTGTACATAAATCTCTGCTTCACCTGGAAAGTGTGCCTGAGGCCTTGGATAGTGAGTAGGCAGGAAGCAAATGATTGCATGGAAAGGTGCCAAAGGAGTGTAAGGAGTTGTTAGAGTGGGTTAGAGTGTCCTAGACAGAGTCCCGACAGAATGTTAATAAGGGTGAAGAGGGGCATACAGTCTGGTAATAGCATCCTGCTGGAGGTGGTGGAAGTGCCAGCTTATGATCCTTTGGATGTGGAGGCTAGTGAGGTGGAAAGTGAATGTAGAAGCTAGATACATGGAGACAGTGCTAAAGAGAGGAAGAGAAAAGAGCGGAGGTAAGCAAAGGAGTTGATCAAAAGTTAGGACAGAGATAAATACTGAATGGGGTGCTGTCAAAAGGCGCGAATAGTTGAATACAGTTTGGCTATGCTCGGAGCACTCTATACAGAGCAAGATCTCAGGGTATCAGTTTCCACTCTGTTGAGGCTAGGCCATTAAATAAATTCAAGGCGGAGATTTCTAATCAGTAAGGGAAAAGGCAGGAAAGAGAAGTTGAGGATTATCAGATTAACCATGTTCTTATTGAATGGCAAAGCTAACTCAAAGGGGCAAAGACCTGCTTCTGCTCCTATATCTTATGACTTAATTGGAGAGATGGTATTCACACTATGTATGAAATAGAGTAGTTGAAGCTGGAAACTGTAACAATATCAGTGAATTGAATCTTTTAAATAATATGCTAAAAGGAGTGACCAGTGAGGAAGATTGTGTGTAGTGATGAAAGATAATTGCTTTGATAAAAGAGCAGATGCAGCTACTGGGAAACTGGACCAAAAATAAATCAAGATACAAATATTCTGTATTTCTTCATTCAGATTGAGATGGCAGCTAGGTGATTGACATGCTTGAAGTTTTTAATACATTTTACAACCACTACCCAGTGGAGTTGTATCTTTCTTTGTTTGACCTTAATAACTTCAAATTTGAAATAATTAGGTGTAGAATGAATGGAGATTAATTAAAACAGCTTTTGTGGTAAGATTTGGTGCAATCTGCCTTGATGAATAGCTAATAAAAGCCAGTTTTAATTTTAGGTAATCATGCATGTAACTTTTTTTGCAGCAAATGTACATTTTCAGCACACAGCAGAGCTGATACAACACCTGGTGAAAGCAGAAAGAAACTATACACTACAGGTATTGAATTTCTAATTAATATATATTTACAATGTAGTGCAACAAATCTAGAGGTTGAGGTAACTAAATGAATTAGACCCTTAGAGCATTGTTTAAAGACCCATCTTATTGTCTTTGAATCCTAGAGGAAATCCACTTCATGCCATTATAATATTCACCTTATTTCATTCCAATCTGGCTAAAGATCAAGCTTACCTATATTCAACAATAGAGTTGGATTTTCAGATCCACTGTAGATGCTTCTACTTATCACTAGTCAACACTGAGTACCAGGCAACAGTTAAGTAATGTGATGAAGACTAGAAAGAATCAACATTCTTGGGCATATGAACACCAGGAGGAAGGTAATGGAACCCGTGATGAAAATGCCATGGAAATAAAGATGGGCCTTTCCTCGAGTTACAAACCATCAGTGTATAACAAGTCAGTAAAAGAGTATTTGAACTCTGGTTGTATTTGAGTGACAATCATGATATGTGATAACACTAATTTGGAATTTGACAGCCTGTATTTAATTTCAAGTGGTTAGAAGTCAGAACAAGTAATATTTATAATAATAAATGCTCTTATTTTAGTCATATAAATTTACAGCTATGACAGAGTAACATTTCCACATCTCACTTTGTTTAGAGCACAAGATGAGTTCCATTGAATAGCTTTTAAATGGAATCTAATTCATACTTGATTACTGACAATAAGAATGTCATCTCAAATCAACAATTGCTATTATCACTGACAATCATTTAGGTAATTATGATACACCTAATGTGTTCACTTGACACAATTGTCTAACTAATTGTAATACTCAATTGTTAGCACAGTTAAAATATATCTTAATCGTTAAAGTTAACTATTGTATATTTAAAATAACATTTGCCATATGTCTCACTAACCTTTTATTTTGTTTATGAGACAGATTTATCCAGATGAAGGCCATTTTATTACAGCTGAAAAAAGCAAGCATCATATGTACAGTGCTATCCTCAACTTTTTCAGAGAGTGCCTCAAGCAAGAAACACCTATATTACAGAAGGAACCAGAGGACGATGAATAAAATCAGAAACTCGTTAAACTGGAAAAAATAAAGAAAACTCAGTATACTGAAGACAAAGCTAATAGTCCAGAACTCTCAGAACCCAGCATTAAGTACCACTGTTAGTGGAAGTGCAGAAGTACCAGGGCAGCTGCAAGAAATTCACAGAAACAGCACATTAGAGATTATGAATCTGATGACTGGCAAAAAGGATTTGAAATTCATGTGCCAGGTCCAGGATTATTTTCAAAGGAACCATATTTAAACAATTTTTGGGAATACATTGACCTGTTAGCACATTTAAACAAAAGTCAGAATTCCAGTTGTGCATATGCATGTGTATTTTGTTTGGCTTCACTGCTGTATAGGTTAATACTTGTTGATTGGTAACAACATTTAAAGAGAACACATTTATTTTCTTTTTAACTTTGTATTGTCACTTGCACAAAAATTATGACATATATATTATGATGTGCATTCTTTTTGTCAGAAACCAGATATTGTAGTTTGCAAATTCAAAACCATCCAGTTTCCCTGACGTCTCATTAATTAAATAAACAGAATTTTTATAAGTCTTTTCAAAAGTAGAATGTGTTTTCAAAACATGTGGTATTGTGTATTATGCATTAGTTTATCGTTCCCACATAAGATAATCTTGCTTTTGCAATATATCCACTTTAATTTTAACTAACAATATAGCAATTCCCAATTTAGTACAGATCAGGTGATTAAAGATCGGATATAATAAGTCTGTTATTGGCAAATTGTTACAACTTCCAATAACCTTTGTGCTTGAGCGAATTTCTTCATTCCATCAAGCTCACTGGAAATCAGAATTACATTTACCAAATCTTGTTTCAAAATTCAAAACAATAATCATAATACATCAAATTGCCTCTTTCAATTTGATTTTCCCAATGGGAGCAATATTCAGATACAGGACATTTCAATGACTAATGATTAAAATCTCTTTTAAATACCATTATTGATGTATCTTCCAGCATTCATTATTATCATTACACCTATAAATTTCAGCCTTGCTAGAATGCCCTGGTTTAAATCTGGAGGGAAATAATTCCTGAGGATTTCTTCTTATATGCTGGTTGTCAAAATAATTTGAATTTTGTTAGCCCCATATCCACATCTTAATGAGTGAACTTATCCAAAGGGAATATGAGATAACAGTAAGACATCCATAATGAATTGAGGCATTGTGTCTTCAAAATAGTTGCAAAGTCTGCCATCATGTGGCCAAAAGCTAAAAGACTTGAATCTAGCTGAACACTTAACTGAATAAACAACAAAACTTCCCATTCCAATGATAAAACCTCTTCTGAACATCTTTGCTAATGCCAGTTTTATAGTTGTAAATATGTAGAATATAAATAGTTTGTATAAAAACTTTTATGAAAAGGTATTTTATTTTCTGTTATTACTAAATCAAAAATAGAAGATGAAAGAGCAAATTAATCGCCAACTTTAAGGGCATTTAAATGGTCATTGGATAAACAAATGGATGATAATGGAATAGTGTAGGTTAGATGGGTTTCAGTTTGGTTTCACAGGTTGGCGCAACATCGAGGGCCAAAGGTTCTGTACTGTGCTGTAATGTTCTATGTTCTGATTGCTAACTTTATGTTATACTCCTTATTCCACCCTTCCCAAACATGATCCTGTTTTGAGATTCATAAGATCACACAAAGGATACACGTCAAAGGTGTGGAGATTTATGGATAACTAAGTTACCTGATATAATAATTTTCAAGGAAGCAAGGTTTAAATAGGTCATCTTGCTCATGATTGAGTAATACAAAAACAAAATACTATCATGACTTGATGTGTATTTGTTGACACTGTGGCTCTGTTATATAAAATTTTAGGAATTGCTTTATTTGTAGTTATGGTAAAACTTAAGTGGTTGAATGGTAAAAGATACCTGTAGGGAGATGCATGACTGGAAATAATAAAATAGCAAATACTGCTGTTTTTCTCTTGAATTGTTAAGGGTAGGTTCCTGAGATTATATTCTTCACTTCACCAGAGCCCTAATATAACTTGTAACATGATCATGTTGTTATTCAAGAACAACCTGGCACAGCAAACACAGATTTGACGAGGCTGATGCTTGCATTTGAAGAAACATAAGTACTGTCTGGTATAACAAAGTGTGGAGCTGGATGAACACAGCAGGCCAAGCAGCATCTTAGGAGCACAAAAGCTGACCTTTCGGCCTAGACCCTTGTAGCTCATTTTTCAGGCAATTCAGTTTGATATTATAATTATAATATTATAGTATTAATGTCAAGCAAAAAGATGCATGCAGTTAACTTACAGATACTCAAGTTGTTTTACTCAAGTTATTGAATAATTCAAATAAACAACACAGACAATATTTTGGTTTTGGAAACAATAAGAGCTGTCTGTGTTGAGTGTGATAATGGGAACTGCAGATGCTGGAGAATCCAAGATAACAAAGTGTGGAGCTGGATGAACACAGCAGGCCAAGCAGCATCTCAGGTGCACATCTCAGAGCTGTCCATGTTATCAGCTCCAACCCATACAATTTTGTTGATGTTTTCATGGTGCTGCAGTCTAGTATTTTTCATGTCTATTACACATCAGTTTAAAAGATAAGCAACTAATAATAACCAAGAAAAAAATCACAGAAAATTAATAAACAAAAAACACATATACACTCTGCTTTCCAATTTGCCACACCATTAATAAATATGTAACATATTTAAAATACACAAAATGCATACTGCATGCAACTATGATTATTGAGATCCAATGCTTAATAACAACATTGTTTGTTCATTTTTAATTTCTGAGTCAAAAATGAAATTAGCCACACCAGATTTTCAAAATAGCCAGTTGTTGAAACATTAGACAGTATATTTGTTATTTTAGACCTGAGACTGTTGGAATAGTCAAGTCTAGATACAGGCATATTTTCTATTAAATTAATATGTATCCATTATTTTCGATATTCATTTAAACAAATACCTTAAAACTGTTTATTTTATATCATAAGCATTGGTAAAAGTGCATAGGTACAAACCAAACTGGCTCAGAAAACAAAATTTGCACATTTCTAAACAGTGTTTCTGTCATCATTAACTCCCGAATTAACCCTTCTACAGAAAGAAATCCCTAAGATTGTTTGCATCTATTTTTCAAAAAGGAATTGTTTTCATGCTCATATTTTTGGAATAATTCATGGATCACACTGTATTGGTAATGACATTAGTGCACAAACTCCAAATAACTACCAGAATTATGAAGAGCTGACAAACTATGGCAACAAGCCACATGTTTATAGCCAGGTAATGAGGGGTGAATCAACTCACATTTTCAAACACCTAGTTTGGTCATCTCAAAAGTGCAAATCATTTTACCATGTGGCTATGCTTTTCTCCAGTTAAAATCCAAATTCCTATTTTCATCAGAACCAACGAACAATGCAAGGTTTTTCTTGGAAAAAAAAACAATTGTAAAAGCAGGAAAATCAAGGAAAATAATAAAAAGGTGGCCTCAAACATACATTTCTGTGGGATTTCACATACATGGCCAGGCATAAAGTTAAAAACAGATAATGTCCAGTAAAGATGGGTGGCACGGTAGCTCAGTGGTTAGCACTGCTGCCTCACAGCGCAAGGAACCTGGGTTCAATTCCACCCTCGTGCATTGTCTGTGTGGAGTTTGTACATTTTCCCCATGTCTGTGTGGATTTCCTCCAGGTGCTTTGGTTTCCTCCCACAGTCAAAAGATGTGCAAGTTAGATGGATTGGCCATGCTAAATTGCCTGTTGTGTTCTGGGACGAGTAGATTAGGTCGGGTATAGGGTGATGTGTCTGGGTGGGATGCTCTGAGGATCGTCGTGAATTTGTTGGGCAGAAGGGCCTGTTTCCACACTAGGGATTCTATGATTCTGAAGATGATTTTTACAGAAATTTACTGAATGAAGACTTTCTTGGGAGTACTTGGGTTGTAAGTGTTTAACCTGAGACAATAGTTGGTTCGTGGATTTCTATGACCATTGCAGTTGTCCTTCTTAATATCCACATATTTCTATCTAATCAAATCAAAATTGTCACTGGGCACTTCTTCTTGAAAAATAGAAACATAGAGTTCTCCAGCCTCCTTCAGTTTTGCAATCAAAAATTTCATATCACTGTCTGCCAAAAACAATTTCTTGAAAAACAGCATCTTTGTGCATTTTGGGTCTGAACACATTTTCAGAAGATGACTGGTCAAGTCTTCTAAAGCAACAGAGCCAACCACAGAGCATGCCCTCTCCACTCTAACCGCAGAGGTCAGGCCTGCACCTGGATGTCGTGGATGGAAGGGAGAAAGAAAACATACTGGGGGCACATAGGTGCACAGATGCCATATTGTATATATGCACCTCATCACAGTTGACAAGATATTTTCTCTTATACAGTTATAATGTCTCCCATCATCATTGTCAGATCAAGTTAAGTCACACCTATGTGGGAGATCTGAAGTCTGTTTATATGCCACAAGGATGTGAATCATTTCAATCAATAAACATTACTCTCTTCTCATAAGTGACCATAAAGATAGCATTGTACATCAGGGATCCTTAAACATTAACATTCAACACTGCAATGAAAGCATTTCATGTTCACATGGAGCACACAGAGGTTAAAGGCAATGGCCAGGGAATGTATCAGGACAAGGCCTGTACCCACAAAGTGTGTGTTAGTATTTAAGGATGTGCAAGAGTGTAGAATCAGACATGATTACACACAACTCACTAGGGAACTTGTGTGCAACCAAGGCCTACAGCAAGCTGGCTTCTACACCCTCCTAACTTTGTATGCTATTCATCGTTGTGTCTCATCATAAATATCCTACCTCTATACTGCTTTTAAAATTACACAATGGCCAAGATTTTGTCATCTGAATGTGGGAGGTGGAATGTGGAATGTGGCATTAGCAATTGCAACTGACTCTGTGCTCCAAAGAGGAGGTTCATCAGCTTGAGTTCCAGTCAGATTAAGAGCTGACCAGGAAGTTTCCTGGAGGCTTGCAGGCCCTGTAATTTAAATATCACTTTTCCAGGTAATTTTATGTCCTAGAGACTATCCTTGGAGGACTAGCCTTCAGAAGATCCATCGGTGAAAATGCAAGTCATTTTGTTTGTGATTTCACAGAGTTGGGGTTGTAGAGAGGTGGATATCAGCGAGGCAAAGCTAAGCAATGTGATTTTCAGCAATCACCCACATCACTATCCAAATTGACCCTAGACTGAGGCAATTGGAGATAACGCCTGAACTGGTAAACAGGTCAGGGAAGCAAATTGGAAACAAACAATATTGTTTGGCAGGAAGGCAGGCAATCAGTCAAGTGGCAAGTTGAAGCCTTTAAGTGGCAATTAAGTGACCATTTAATGAATGAAAGGTTGTCAGTCACCAATGAACTTGTGCGCCCATCACTTAATTGCCAAGATGGTGAGTAGGACAAACAAATGTGTCAGTTGGCTCTGGAAGAATATTAACACCCGTCTCGTCATCTGATTCACCAACTCTGAAGGAGAAGAAAATTGGTCTCAAAATATCGGTATCTGAATTGGTCGATGGAAGCATGAATTTGAATGGTAGTGCATTTTGATTATCTCTGCCTTCTTGCTGTTCTTCCACTGCCTAATCATAACCAGGTTGCTCCTCTTGACTATTGCAAGAAAGAAAGGTGCAAGAATATGGTTGTGGTTTCACCCTCACATGGGAGGGTGAAAAGAGATAAATGTTGTCATCAGCTGCAACTTGGAAGTTAGAAGACAGTGTGTGATGAGACAGAAGTGAGATCTGAGAAGGAGGTTCAAACAGCAGCAAACTACTGCAGATGCTGAAGATTTGAAATAAAAATGAAGAAAAAAGAATGGCAGACAAATTCAGTAAACCTAGCAACAATTTGTGGAGCAAGAAACAGAATTAAGTTGAGATCAATACGACTTTTCTTCAGAACTGAAGGGAGCGAGCGGATAATGATTATTATGCTATTGCCAAATGGGTTAGAAGAACAATTAAAACAGATGGTTGGTATGCCCAGCGCAAAAGATTAAAGGAAGTAATAGTGGTATGAATGAGGGATATAGAACATAGAACATAGAACATAGAACAGTACAGCACAGAACAGGCCCTTCAGCCCACAATGTTGTGCCGACCATTGATCCTCATGTATGCACCCTCAAATTTCTGTGACCATATACATGTCCAGCAGTCTCTTAAATGACCCCAATGACCTTGCTTCCACAACTGCTGCTGGCAACGCATTCCATGCTCCCACAACTCTCTGCGTAAAGAACCTGCCTCTGACATCCCCTCTATACTTTCCTCCAAACAGCTTAAAACTATGACCTCTCGTGCTAGCCATTTCTGCCCTGGGAAATAGTCTCTGGCTATCAACTCTATCTATGCCTCTCATTATCTTGTATACCTCAATTAGGTCCCCTCTCCTCCTCCTTTTCTCCAATGAAAAGAGACCGAGCTCAGTCAACCTCTCTTCATAAGATAAGCCCTCCAGTCCAGGCAGCATCCTGGTAAACCTCCTCTGAACCCTCTCCAAAGCATCCACATCTTTCCTATAATAGGGCGCCCAGAACTGGATGCAGTATTCCAAGTGCGGTCTAACCAAAGTTTTATAGAGCTGCAACAAGATCTCACGACTCTTAAACTCAATCCCCCTGTTAATGAAAGCCAAAACACCATATGCTTTCTTAACAACCCTGTCCACTTGGGTGGCCATTTTAAGGGATCTATGTATCTGCACACCAAGATCCCTCTGTTCCTCCACGCTGCCAAGAATCCTCTCCTTAATCCTGTACTCAGCTTTCAAATTCGACCTTCCAAAATGCATCACCTCGCATTTATCCAGGTTGAACTCCATCTGCCACCTCTCAGCCCATCTCTGCATCCTGTCAATGTCCCGCTGCAGCCTACAACAGCCCTCTACACTGTCAACGACACCTCCGACCTTTGTGTCGTCTGCAAACTTGCTGACCCATCCTTCAATCCCCTCGTCCAAGTCATTAATAAAAATTACAAACAGTAGAGGCCCAAGGACAGAGCCCTGTGGAACTCCACTCACCACTGAATATAGATGCAGTATAGGTGTTAATCATCAGTCAATAAAGATCTGCTCTGAAAAGAAAGCGCATGGAAAAAGTACACAGGGGTTTATGGAGGGAGGTGCAATCAAAATGGAATGCTAATGCACCGAATTTAGAGTAGAATAGAATTCCTACAATGTGGAAACAAGCCATTCTGCCCATTGAGCCCACACCGACTCTCCAGAGAGCAGTCCATTTTGACACAACCCTCCTACACTATCCCTGCATTTCCCATGGCCAATCCACCCGACCTGCACATCCCTAGATGCTATGGGCAATTTAGGATGGACAATACACCTAACATGCATATCTATGGCCTTGTTGAACTTAAGGCTGAGAAGTACCAGAAAATGAGGTGTCATTCCTCTAGCTTGTATTGGGCTTCAATGGAGCATTTCAACTAGAACAGAAATGATGTCATGATAGCAAGATGGTATATTGAAATAGCAAGCAATTGAAAGGTTGTGATCATTCTTAGAGACAGAGCAGAGATGTTTTTAACAAAGCCATCAGCCAGTCTGCATTTGGTCTCGCCTTCTTAGGGGTGACAGAGGAGTGGGCCGGGGTGTCACAAAGGAATGGTTCCTGCATAATATTGACCAAGTGGAGGTGTGGGGCATGGTGATGTGAGTGGAGAGGAGAATGGGAAGATGCATTTGGTAGAACCATCCTGCTGGATATGGTGGAAATGGCAGACCCTTTGAATGAAAGGCTGCTGAGATGGAAAGTGAGGTTGAAAGGAACCATTGTCATTGTCAGAAGATAAAGGTTAATTATTTAATCTGCTGCAAATCACATTTCTCTGCCATGTTTGGTTAAGTGCAACTAAAGACAAAATAATTTTTACACAATGTGCAAAAGTCAGATCTGCATCTATTAAATTTGATGTGTTTCATGCACATTGAGTATTTATAATTTGTGTAGAATCTGAAGATCTGCTGTGCTGGAGCTTCAAGCCAATTGGATTTCTTTACAGAGTGGACAAAAGATATAAAATATGATAAATGCAAATTTCATACTTACTTCAGATCTTCAGTACATGCTAGTAAAATATATCACACACTACCAAGTTTGAATTATGTTTTAAGTACAGTATGCCATATGTATTTACCACTCAAATGAAGGGCACCACCTCTCCAACGGCTAGCTGACTATAAATTCACTACAGATTAATATTGCATTTGAAATATAAACATTTGGCTCCCATTCAATTAAGTGTACCATCTACTTTGTGAGTACAGGTCTCTAGATTATGCAGGTCCACTACAGTATTCTCAATGTATTTGAAAACATGATCCACTTTTAGTGGACTGTGAAACAAAAATGAAAGTTAGTTATGCCATGGCAGAATTTTCTGGTCTGAGGTAAGAGGCAGGAAGAACATTTTGTTATATGGGTTGGGGTGGTGTCCTACCTGACCCCACTAGCTTCCACCGTCACCAGAAATAAGAGCTGGATGAGAAAGTCTGTGGATAAACTCTCCAAACTGTAGCTATTTGAGGCTTTTAAAGGTCATAAGAGGGCTTCAGACTGCCATCACAGACATTAATTCAATTGCAAGAACACAATTGTTAGTGGGCTTGCCAATATGTAGCCTTCCCAGAGACAAATACAGCATGGGTTGCTCATTGGTTCGGGTCTAGAGATGCCTTCAATTAAAGGCCTGATTGATGGTATGACATAGGGTGGGGGTGGGTTGCGGCTGTTGACCACAAACTTTAACCACCCATCTGCCTCATTTTTAACCTCTCAGCTTCCCTTTCCCTGCAACGTCCACTCCTGGAAACTACTTTACCCCTGCAACAAATCAATGACCTTGCCCCGGATACTTTGTCTCTGGAGTTGCATTCCCAGCAAAAGCCATGGCCTCCCACATGGATCTGCCAAGCACAAGGGCTGCTATCCTCTGATGGATGGCAGTTCCTTTTGTGGAAGAACCTGCATTCTGGAGAATGTAATTCTAGAGTAGGCCAGTGTGCTCAAAACTGCCTGAGTTTTGGCCAAAGTTGCAGTGGGCCTCCTCAGAAGATGAAATGTTGAAGATGAAGAGATTCATGTTGCCAATGGTGTTTCTGCCCATGTGGTGGGAATGATAAAACCTGTCACCTTAAAAGGTATGATATTTTCATTTTGGCACATTTGGTCTTTTCACCAGCAGTAAAGTGGACAAAACCTCTATTCTCAGCAGTGACATTCCTCACTATAATTTAGACAGGCAGAGAGGGAAATCCCAATCCTTATCAGAGTAAACCTGTCCTTGGACAAGCATATGGACGTACACGGAATAGTGTAGGTTAGATGGGCTTCAGATCGGTATGAGAGGTCGGCACAACATCGAGGGCCGAAGGACCTATACTGTGCTGTAATGTTCTATGTTCTATGTTCAGTTTCACTTATGAAATTCAGAGTAAAATTTGGAATTGTGTTAAAGAAAATGTTTTAATTCTACTTTTTGCTTAATTAGGTTATTACTGTCAAAATTCTAAAGATATTGCTATTTCTACTTCCAGTTTATCAGTATGAGAATTTGTAGACTTGCAAAATCCAGCCAAATGTCAAGGTTTGTAAATGTTATTAATTTTCATTATAATTTATAATTTAATCAGACAACGACAGGAGTGATAGGAAAGAGATGGGAAAGGTCATAAGAGCCAATTGAAAAAAACTAACCCAGATCCATTATTAGATTCTGTGGAAAACCTCAACTTCTCCAAAGAGCAAGTTAATTTTATTTATTGTTACTGTCATGACCATCAAATGGCCAGAAAAAGTTTAGACTAATATAATTCATAAAGTTCCTATTTTATTCTCTAATGATTCAAGTTAAAGTACGCAAGCAGGCAAACTTTTACTTAAATAGTTTAACATTATTTATAAGTTATTACTGAAAGTTCCTTTCGTATAAAGAAGTCAGGTTATTTACAATAATTTATAGGTAGGAAGGTTATAACAGTGATGGATAGAGCACACTTTAAGTGTAAGTTTGCTCATGAGAAAAAAAAAGTCTCAAAAGTCACTTGAGTATACTATTAGGGCCACTTGTTTTATTTACTTCTTGCTGAAGCAAAGAGGTTAACACTTAGAAGTCACAGTTGCAATGGTTTAAATGGTATAGTTGAAATTTTCGTGTACAGGTGACTTTTTCCAAACAGCAGCTTTCTAGAGGGAGAGAGAAGATTCTTTATTCTTCATTAGTTCTGTGGTTTCAAAACTTTCCATCTGATATTACTTAACAGAACATTATTTGGATTTGTGTTCTTTCTGTTTTTGAAGTCCTCTCCTTGTTCAAAGCTCTCATCTGATGTGTTTTTTTTCAGACTTCGCACAGGTCTGCATCTTAAGATGATTGTGCAGTGAGTTTTATAAGTTTCAAATTGTTAAAAAAGTAGTTTTCAGACTGATGAATAATATTTCCAAAGGTGAGGTTCGATCAATGCTGTAGGTTGTAGCTAGACCCACATACTGCTTTTAGCTGATGTAATCATTTTTTTTAATGGCAGAGTTATCAATTCATCTGGCTCCCACTTTGATGTCTGTTGAGGCAGGAAATGCTGTCTTGTGCATTGGAAGGATCCATTGTGTTGACCACAATGAAGAACTTTCAAAATGTCTCCTTTTGAGAATTTAGATTGCAACACATTTCAATAGGTTTTGAGCATAAGAACTGGGAGCAGGAGTAGATAATTCAGCTCCTCGAGGCTGCTCCTCTATTTGATATGATCATAGCTGGCTGAATCTCAGCTTTGACTTCATTTTCCCATTAATTAACCCTTCACTAATTAAAAATCTATCTAATTCCTCCTTAAATTTAATCAGTATCCTGGCATCCAGAGCACTCTGGCATGGTGAATCCCACAGATTCATGACCTTTTCAGAAAAGTAATTCCTCCTCACCTCTGTACTAAATCTGCCACCCTTTAGCCTAAATCTATGACTTCTCATTCTAGATGGCCCCACAAGGGGCCAATTAGGCCTCCTCCCATTCTTTTAACTGTGGCAAGTACAGGCCTCAACTGCTCAATCTCTCCTCAAAATGCAGCCTTTCACCTTTGGAATTAATCTCGCGAATTTTCTCTGAACTGCCTCCAAAGCAGTTATATCCTTCCTCAAGTAAGAAGATGAAAATTGTGTGCAATTCTCCAGATGCAGTCTCAGCTATGAATCGAGCAATTGTAACAACACTTCCTTACTCCATACTTTTACCATTAAATGTCAAAATTCCATTTGCCCTCTTTATTGCTTGCAGACTAGTTTTTTGTGACTCATTCATGAGGACACGCAGATCTGTCTGCACTGGAGCATTTCAAAGTTTCTCTCCATGCAGATAACAGGTAACCTATTATTCTTCTGACCAATTTTGGCCCATTCACCTAAACTATCCTTATCAATTTGTATATTTCTTATTTCTTCATTATAATTTACCTTTCTGATCTATTTTAGTGTTGACAGTAAATGTGGCTACAGTGCATTCTATCCCTGCCACCAAGTCATTAATATAGATTATAAGTAGTTTGAGACCTAAGGACCGAACCCCAATATTTACAGCTTGCCGAAAAGAAAAAGAACTACATATCCTGACTCTTTGTTTTCTGTTGGCTTGCCAATTCTTTACTAAGCTAGTACATTATACATTGCCCTATGTGATCTTATATAATGTCTTCAATTTTTGTGCGGCATTTTAGTTCATGTTTTCTGGAAAGCCCATTCTCCACGTTGTTTGTTACAATTTACCCTTTGTAAACCCAAATGTCCTCTTACTATTTCCCTAATAAGATTCTAACAATTTCTCAATGACATATATTAAATTAACGGATCTATAGTTTCCTATTGGCACATTCCTCCATTTTGAATAAGGGCATTACATTAGTATTTTTCCAATCCACTGGAATCTGTCCAGTATCCAGAGAATTCTGAAGTATTATAATATATGTATTCATTGTCTCTGCTGCCACAACCTTTAAAAATCTAGGGTATAGATTTCAAGCATTCCATGTCCATGGGCATTCTTATCCAGCATTTGGCAGCCTCTAAAAACCCTCACAGTGCAACTCTGCCCCAATTATAGGATACTTCTGTATGTCAATGCTGCACCAGCAAGTATCATTTTAATGTTGCTGCCAGGAAGCTTTGTGCTCAGGGACACCTACATTTCTCATGATTGGGCCAGGCTTCAGCTCCAACATATTGTTTGCTGTTATGAGCCAACTTAGTTAGTCATGTACTGCATTACCTTGTATTTTTGAACCTTGCCACAAAACCAGATATGTTAGGAAATTCAGCACAGTCTAAACCAGGAACTTTGCTTAGTTTACAGAACTCCTCAGTCAAGTCAAGGGGATAGCTTTCAATCAGCGTCCCAGCTGTCTAAGTCAGAGCCAGCCCATGAAAACCTGGCCCTGTTCATGAGCTGAACTGTGTCCCTGGTACACTATTTTCTTGCTGCAGCATGACAATGATTGCTGCTGGGGCAGCCTGAATCACAGCATTAAAATGCAGAAGCATCCTATAAGTGGATCAGAGAGGTGGCATGAGGGTTCTTAGAGACCAACCCTTGTCAGACTCCAATATCTTGGATGTGAGGTGCATGCGGCTGGAGCCCATGAAATGTGCCCTCAGATGTTGGTATCTGCAGGTCTTTTGGAACAAATGGTGAAATGAATTTGTCAGGTACACACTCTGATTTCCATGTCAAATTTTCCTCATGTCCAACTTATTTGGTGCAATACAGGAAGTGGAATGCTAACAATGTAAGTTGTGTTGTTAATAATACACTTAACAAGAGTACAATGGGATCTTGATCAGATATGCCAATGGTTGAAGAGATACAGATGAAATTTATTAGATTAATGTGGGGTGCTGCAGTTTGGAAAGGCAAGTCAGAGCAGGACTTATAAACTTAATGATAAGGTCCTGGGGGGTGTTGCTGATCAGAAATCTTGAAGTGCATGTTCATAGTTTTTTGAAATTGGAGTCGCAGGTAGATGGGATAGTGAAGAAGACATTTGGAATGCTTGCCTTTCTTTGTCAGCGCATTGAGTATAGAAGTTGGAAGGTCAAGTTGGGCTGTACAGGATATTGATTAGGCCATTTTGTAGTATTGTGTGTAGTTCTTGCCTCCCTCCAAAAGGAAGGATTTGTAAAACTCGAAAGGGTTCAGAAAAGTTTTACAAGGATGTTGCCAGGATCAGAGTGTTTGAGTCATAAGGAGAGGCTAAATAAGTTAGGGCTATTTTCCCTTGGAAGCCGGGGGCAGGGGGGGGTGACCTTATAGAGATTTATAAAATCACGAAGGACATGGATAGGATAAAGAGGTAAGGTCTTTTCCACGGAGCAGGGGATTCCAAAACTACAAGGCAGAGTTTTAAGGTGAAAAGAAAAAGATATAAAAAGGACCTAAGGGCCAACTTTTTCACACAGAGGGTGGTGCGTATATGCTTGAGCTGCCAGACGTAGTGAAGGAGGCTGGCATGATTGCAATACTTAAAACGCATCTGGATGGTTATGACTAGGGAGGGTTTAGAGGGATGTGAGCTAAATGCTGGCTAATGGGACCAATTTATACAGGTTATCTGGTCAGCATGGACGAGTTGGGTTAAAAGGTTTGTTTCCATGATGTATTTCTCTATGACTCTATTCAATAACCCCCTTTAATTGGCAACTCACTACTGCCCAGCAAGAAACCCCTATGCCACTTGTCAAAAGCATAAAAGGTAGAGGGTGGTACTCACAACATCAAGATAGATGCTGTCGGACTTCTTGAGTGATTCTGCCACAGATCATGTCACACAAACCTCTTTAAGATTCCTTCCATGAACACAATCTAGTATTACAATCTTTCCCAGGAATTAAGAGAAATCCTTACTCCTTTATTCACCCTCCAGCAAATTGTGTAAAATCTGAGAAGTAGATTTTACACAATATGAGAGGCAAAACACTATGTCCAGACCACGAATTAGGTTGTAAACTGCAGAACAATTCCATTAAAAAGGCAATGGATAAACTGTAGCAATAGACAATTAAGTTGCACTTTATTTCTCCCTAATCGATTTAAAATTGCCAAACAGTGTCACCTTTTGATCATTCTGACAACAATAGTAGACTTGGCTCACCATCTATAATGCAATAAATGGGGTTATGTCAATCCAAAAGGCTACATTTTTGCTGTAGTGTCAGCTAACCAAAGTTGAGATTTTATTTAGTTCCAAATCGACCAGCTGTGTAGGAAACTAACAGAGATACGATCTGGCTCTTGTCTTGTAAATTAAACAGTCATCTTGAGAGATGATATGAGCCTGAAACAGCAGGATTTCAAACTGCTCTGGAGATGCAATGTAATTTGAGAAACAGAATGAATCTTCTAGTATCAAGACCTTCAAACAATGTGATTCGCTCCAAAATGTCACTTAGAGCCTCAGAATTCCAGAAACAATACAGCGTATTTTTCTTTCACAAATATGAATTATTTTGTTGTTTGCTGCATTAAATGTCATCTGGCATGTGCCCATCATTCCAACAACCTGTCTACGTCTTTTTGAAGTTCTACAATATCCTCCTCATGGTTGACAGTATTTCAAGTATTACATCATCTGCACATTCTGGCAGATTATCGATGCACCAAGGTCTAGTTCATTAATGCTTCAAGAAGAGCAAACATGATTCCTAGGGAATGCCATTATAATTCTGAGATAACAAGGTGTAGAGCTGGATGAACACAGCAGACCAAGCAGCTTGAGAGCTGCATTGGTGGTGGGTAGGGCGACTTTGGCGTCAGTGTTGTTGGTGTTGGCAGCGCAAGTGGCGACGTTGGCATCAGTGGTGTCATCTTTGCCATCGTCAGGTGGTGCCAGCAGCAATATTGGTGTCAGCGTCATTGGCGGAAGTGATGTCATCGCTCTCTCAATGTCAGCGATGGGAGTGGCAGCATCCGCGGTGTGAATGGCAGCAGTAGCAGCATGTTTTCTGGCAGTGGAAGTGATGTGAATGGCTTTGGCAGAAGTGGTGAGATCAGTAGTGTTAATGGGAGAGGAGATGTTGACCACATGGCCAATGGCACTAGGCACATTGAGGAGGAGGTTCTTTAATTTTGTTCCAAATTGCCACTCCTGGGGCTTCCCAACACTTTTGTTAACTTTTCCTCTCTTTCCCTGATTCCCACCCACCTGGCCACACCAAAGTAACACACAAACAACCCACTGATCTCAGACATATCAGAACCAATACATTTGCTAATTAACTCTGTGCTAGCATCAGCAAACACACTCCTCTCCACCACCACACATTTTTGTAAAGGGGATGCTATGTTCGAATTTCAGGATAGGCTCTTGCATTCACTTTTCAGCAGATTTTCTAGCTCAGGGGCCTCAGTGCTTATAGAACATAGAACATTACAGCACAGTACAGGCCCTTCGGCCCTCGATGTTGTGCTGACCTGTCATACCGATCTCAAGCCCGTCTAACCTACACTATTCCATGTACGTCCATATGCTTATCCAATGACGACTTAAATGTACCTAAAGTTGGCGAATCTACTACTGTTGCAGGTGAAGCGTTCCATTCCCTTACTGCTCTCTGAGTAAAGAAACTACCTCTGATGTCTGTCCTATATCTTTCACCCCTCAATTTAAAGCTATGCCCCCTCGTGCTCACCATCACCATCCTAGGAAAAAGGCTCTCCCTATCCACCTTATCTAACCCTCTGATTATTTTATATGTTTCAATTAAGTCACCTCTCAACCTTCTTCTCTCTAATGAAAACAGCCTCAAGTCCCTCAGCCTTTCCTCATAAGACCATCCCTCCATACCAGGCAACATCCTAGTAAATCTCCTCTGCACCCTTTCCAAAGCTTCCACATCCTTCTTATAATGCGGTGACCAGAACTGTACACAATACTCCAAGTGCGGCCGCAGCAGAGTTTTGTACAGCTGCAGCATAACCTCTTGGTTCCGGAACTTGATCCCTTTATTAATAAAAGCTAAAACACTGTATGCCTTCTTAACAGCCCTGTCAACCTGGGTGGTAACTTTCAATGATCTGTGTACATGGACACCGAGATCTCTCTGCTCATCCACACTACTAAGAATCTTACCATTAGCCCAGTACTTTGCATTCCAGTTACTCCAACCAAAATGTATCACTTCACAGTTGTCCGCATTAAACTCCATTTACCACCTCTCAGACCAGCTCTGCAGCTTATGTATGTCTCTCTGCAACCTACAGCATCCTTCGTCACTATCCACAACTCTACCAACCTTAGTGTCATCTGCAAATTTACTAACACATCCTTCTCCACCCTCATCCAGGTCATTTATAAAAATGACAAACAGCAGTGGACCCAACACTGACCCTTGCGGTATACCATTAGTAACTAGTCTCCAGGATGAACATTTCCCATCAACTACCACCCTCTGTCTTCTTTCAGCAAGCCAATTTCTGATCCAAACTGCTATATCTCCCACAATTCCATTCCTCCGCATTTTGTACAATACCCTACTGTGAGGAACCTTATCAAATGCCTTGCTGAAATCCATATACACCACGTCAACCGGTTTACTCTCACCTACCTGTTTGGTCACCTTCTCAAAGAACTCAATAAGGTTTGTGAGGCATGACCTACCTATCACAAAACCGTGCTGACTATCCCTAATCAATTTATTCTTTTCTAGATGATTATAAATCCTATCCCTTATAACCTTTTCCAATACTTTACCAACAACTGAGGTAAGGCTCACTGGTCTATAATTACCAGGGTTGTCTCTACTCCACTTCTTGAACAGGGGAACCACATTTGCTATCCTCCAGTTGTCTGGCACTATTCCTGGAGACAATGACGAGCTAAAGATCAATGCCAAAGTCTCGGCAATCTCCTCCCTGGCTTCCCAGAGGATCCTAGGATAAATCCTATCCGGCCCTGGGGACTTATCTATCTTCAGATTTCTATCTAGGATTTCTAATACCTCTTCCTCGTGAACCTCAATCCCGCCTAGATGACAGCCTCCTGAACATGGGAGGAGTACACAAGCCTGTATAACATGCATGTTTCATGGTCTTTTAAGAGATATGTTTCTATTTCAAGATGATTTGAAGAATGACACACAACTGGAAGCATGCTGATCTTTGTAATTTAATAACTGATTCTTAACATAGATACTGCTGTTTCTGTGAATGTAATATTTATGCATAATATTTGGCTATAATAAGTGTCTCTTGGACTAATACCACAATATCCACATCCAATGTTTTATGTTATGGTGGTAAAATAAACATTGCCACAATCAGGAACAATATTACACCGGAGGCAGAAATCACGTCATAGTCAGCAACACAGCCATCTGGAACAAAAAGGCTTCAAGAGCTTGGTGGTAGACATTTGAAAAACTAATTGAAGAATAATCAGCCAACAGTGTTGGATATTTGAGAATGTGGGCAATCAGCAGATCAATTTCTCTGAATCACATGGCTGTACAGATCTCTAGCTAGGGACAACAATAAAACACAGCTAATTTAATTTTGACGACAATGTGTAACTCCTTCACGATAAAATAAATTTCCAAGAATGTCTTACTTGGAAATTCAAAGTCTGAAATTACAAATATAATCAATACTGAAGGCTACACATCTGTACTGAAAGTCTACCTCTGCCTTGAGGAAAAGAAAAGGAATGGCTGCTCATCTGTTTTTTTTAAATAATCACAGTTAAGCTATTCTGGAAACACAGACCTAAATCCCCTGCAAAAAGTAGAGATTGTGTAAAAAATCTCACAGAAAAAGGCTCTACATTTAAAAGCTTTACATCCATGCAAACTTCTGTCACTTCTGCCATTTGTTTTATTAACATCAGCACAAAAATGTAAAAAGCCTATGTGATGTCATTATTTCCTATTTGGTGTGAACAGCACCTAAAGGCAGAAACCTGTAACTACAAGTCTACAATTTTTAAAGAAATACATTAAAAGAACCAAAGCCAATGGAGTAGTAAATTTAATCTACGCTGACAAAGTCAGTGACACACCGCTTAAGATAGAGAGTACAACGTTTTTGAGGCAGAATCATAAATAGCCAAAAATTAATTATACGTTGGGCCATATTCACTTACACCCTTACTGAATTACAGCAATGCAAACACTGTACACAGTTCTATTTTACAGTTTAATTGACAGAAAAGAGTATTAAAGATCTTGCTTGCCATTTGCAAGGAGAAACTGCACATATTTACTGCAACCAATCTTTCCACTGATGGGCAGAAAGATTCAGAAAATATCAGGAAGCAGCTCAAATACAAGCTCATGATAACAATTGGTTACAAAATCAATAGATTCCAACTCATGCCATATAGACAGGCAGACAGAATAGACTATGAGTCCATTCATCAGCTCATCAGAACATAAGAACTAGGAGCAGGAGTAGGCCATCTGACCCCTCGAGCCTGCCCTGCCATTTAATAAGATCACGGCTGATCTTTTTGAGACTCAGCTCCACTTACCCACCCACTCACCATTACCCTTAATTCCTTTACTGTTCAAAAATTTATCTAGCCTTGCCTTAGAAACATTCAGTGAGGTAGCTTCAGCTGCTTCACTGGGCAGAGAATTCCACAGATTCACAAGCCTTTGAGTGAAGAAGCCCCTCCTGTCCTGAGTCCTACATCTGCTTCCCTTTATTTTCACCTGCTAGCAGAAACAACCTCCCTGCCTCGACCTTATCTATTCCCTTCAAAATCTTATATGTTTCTATAAGATCTCCCCTCATTCTTCTGAATTAAATGAGTATAATCCCAGCCTACTCAGTCTCTGTTCATAATCCAACCCTCTCAACTCTAGAATCAACCAAGTGAATCTCCTCTGCACCCCCTCCAGTGCTGGTATATCTCTTCTCAAGTAAGGAAACCAAAACTGCACACAGTACTCCAGGTGTGGCCTCACCAGGACTCTATACAGCTGCAGCACAGCCTCCCTGTTGTTAAACTCCATCCCTCGAGCAATGGCAGACAAATTTCCATTTGCCTTTTTAATTACCTGCTGCACCTGCAATCCGACCTTCGGCGATTCATGCACAAGGACACCCAAGTCCCTCTGCACAGCAGCATGCTGCAATATTTTACCATTTAAAACATAGTCCATTTGTTGTTATTCCTACCAAGATGGATGTCCTCACACTTATCAACATTGTACTCCATCCGCCAGGCCTTTGCCCACTCACTTAGACTATCTATATACCTCTGCAGACTTTCAGTGTCTTCTGCACACTTTGCTTTACCACTCTCCTTAGTGTCATCCGCAAATTTTGGCACACCACACTTAGTCCCCAACTCCAAATCATCTATTTAGATTGTAAACAACACTGATCCCTGAGGCACACCACTAGCAACTGCCCTCCAACCAGAAAAACACCCTTTTATCCCTACTCTTTGTTTTCTACTATTCAACTAATCCTTTATCCTTGCCAATACATTACCTGTAATACCATGCAATGCTATCTTATGTAGCAGCCTTTGGTGCGGCACCTTGCCAAACACCTTCTGGAAATCTAGATACACCACATCCACAGGTTCCCCATTGTCCACCATGCAATTAATGTCCTCAAAGAATTCTACCAAATTAGTTAAACATGACCTGCCCTTCATGAACCCAAGCTGGTGTTCCCAGTGGGGCAATTTATATCCAGATGTCTTGCTATTTCTTGCTTAATGATAGATTCAAGCATTTTCCCTATGACCGAAGTTAAGCTAACTGGCCTTTAGTTACCTGCTTTTTGTCTACTTCCTTTTTTAAACAGTGACATCACATTGGCTGTTTTCCAATCTGCAGCAACCACCCCAGAGTCCAGTGAATTTTGGTAAATAATTACTAGCGCATTTGTTATTTTCCCTATCACCTCTTTTAATACCCTGGGATGCATTTCATCAGGGCCAGGAGACATGTCTACCTTTAGCCCCATTAGCTTGCCCAGCACTGCCTCCTTAGTGATAATGATGCTTTCTAGGTCCTCACCTGTTCTAACCTTCTTGCCCCCGCCACAACTGCCCCAAGAGGATCCCCCTCGTTCTCACACACCACCCCACCAACCTCCGGATACAACGCATTATCCTCCGACACTTCCGCCATTTACAATCCGACCCCACCACCCAAGACATTTTTCCATCCCCTCCCCTGTCTGCTTTCCGGAGAGACCACTCTCTCCGTGACTCCCTTGTTCGCTCCACACTGCCCTCCAACCCCACCACACCCGGCACCTTCCCCTGCAACCGCAGGAAATGCTACACTTGTCCCCACACCTCCTCCCTCACCCCCATCCCAGGCCCCAAGATGACATTCCACATTAAGCAGAGGTTCACCTGCACATCTGCCAATGTGGTATACTGCATCCACTGTACCCAGTGCGGCTTCCTCTACATTGGGGAAACCAAGCAGAGGCTTGGGGACCGCTTTGCAGAACACCTCCGCTCACTTCGCAACAAACAACTGCACCTCCCAGTCGCAAACCATTTCCACTCCCCCTCCCATTCTCTTGATGACATGTCCATCATGGGCCTCCTGCACTGCCACAACGATGCCACCCGAAGGTTGCAGGAACAGCAACTCATATTCCACCTGGGAACCCTGCAGCCATATGGTATCAATGTGGACTTCACCAGTTTCAAAATCTCCCCTTCCCCTACTGCATCCCTAAACCAGCCCAGTTCATCCCCTCCCCCCACTGCACCACACAACCAGCCCAGCTCTTCCCCCCCACCCACTGCATCCCAAAACCAGTCCAACCTGTCTCTGCCTCCCTAACCGGTTCTTCCTCTCACCCATCCCTTCCTCCCACCCCAAGCTGCACCCCCAGCTACCTACTAACCTCATCCCACCTCCTTGACCTGTCTGTCTTCCCTGGACTGACCTATCCCCTCCCTACCTCCCCACCTACACTCTCTCCACCTATCTTCTTTACTCTCCATCTTCGGTCCGCCTCCCCCTCTCTCCCTATTTATTCCAGTTCCCTCCCCCCATCCCCCTCTCTGATGAAGGGTCTAGGCCCGAAACGTCAGCTTTTGTGCTCCTGAGATGCTGCTTGGCCTGCTGTGTTCATCCAGCCTCACATTTTATTATCTTGGAATCTCCAGCATCTGCAGTTCCCATTATCTCTAACCTTCTTGCCATCAGTTTTCGGCATGTTATTTGTGTCTTTCACTGTGAAGACTGGCACAAGATAATTGTTTAATGTCTCGGCTATTTCCTCATTCCCAGTTATTAAATTGGCCTTCTCATCCTCTGAAGGACCAATGTTTATATTCGTCACTCCTTTATGATTTATATATTTAGAGAAATTTTTGCTGCCTTTTTTCTATTCTGAGCTAGTTTACTCTCATAATCTACCTTACTTTTCTTTCCAACTTTTTTTGTGACTTTCTGTTGGCCTTTAAATATGCCCCAGTCTACTAGTTTCCCACTACTTTTTGCTTTTTTGCATGTGTTTTTTTTTCAATCCGATACTTTCCTTTATTTCCTTGGGCATTCTTGGCTGGCTCTCTCTTTTCCTACAGCTCTTCCTTATCATTGAAATATACTTCTGCTGAGCACTGTGAAAAATTGTTTTGAAAGTCCACCCTCAATTGACCCATCATAAAGCTTTTGCTCCCATTCTACCTTAGCTAACTCCTCCCTCATTCCTTCATAGTCTCCATTGTTGAAGCACAGGACATATGTACTGGATTTAACCTTTTCACGCTCCATCTGTATTTTAAATTTCACCATTACTGTGACTGCTCCTTCCGAGAGAATCCCTAACCGAGATCATTTATTCCTGCGTCATTACACAGGGCTAGATTTAGGGTAGCTTGCTCCCTCATAGGTTCAATTACATTAGAAGATGCCATGGGAAAGGACATGAACAAGGCTTTGCAGAAGCGGAACTGTAAAAGAGGCTCAGTGAGTTAGTCATTGCTTTTACAACTGTAAAGCAATGAGACAGAGACAGGATCATCTGGACAAGTTAAATGGGCAAGGCATTGATGCAATATTTGAGGATGGATGCAAGTCTCAAGCCATAATGGCAAGCAAACAGCAATTACATGCTTTAGATGCAGCTAAACACTATTGCACACCAACCAACAAAGAAGGTAGCTGATGCTATTTGCCACCTCACCAAAGGCTGTCCAGTTATTTTTGGACATCTAAACAAATATTAGAAATCACATAACAACAGGTTATAGTTCAACAGATTTATTTGAAAACACAAGTTTATGGAGCCTCACTCCTTCTTCAGGTTTAGTGAGAGAGTTAGATTAGATTCCCTACAGTGTGGAAAACAGGACCTTCGGCCCAACAAGTCCACACTGCCCCTTGAAGCATCCCACCCAGAACCATCCTGCTGTAACCCACACACCCCTGAACACTACGGGCAATTTAGCATGGCTGATCCACCAAGCCTGCACATCTTTGGACTGTGGGAGGAAACCGGAGCACCAGGAGGAAACCCATGCAGACACGGGGAGAATGTGGGAACTCCATGCAGGCAGTTGTCCGAGGCTGGAATTGAACCCGGGTCCCTGGCGCTGTGAGGCTGCAGTGCTAACCACTGAGCCACCGTGCCGCCCGAAGTTAGTATCAGATACAGAATTTATTTTAAGAGGTCAAAGGGTCACACCATTGATCAGGATGTTTTATCAAACCTGTGATGTTGTTAAATCTTTGATCAGTTAGAAGGTTTTATTTGATTAATATGTACATGTAAATCCCTGAATTCCTTTCATGTCAGACTCGGACTTTAATGTAAACATACTTCAAGGTGGACTTCGGGATTCGCTACAATACAGAGTCACTAAGCAGAGGCTGTTAAGCCAACTGGGCTCTTGTGTTCATGTCACTCGACAGGTGACCCTATCACACTGCCACATTACACACTCTCACAGATACACACACACACATGCATACACACACACACACACACACACACACACACGCACACATGCACACACAGATTCTCGCTCATACACACTGTCTCTCAAGTACACACACACACACACTCTCTCTCTCACACACACATGCGCGCGTCTGTGCACACACACACACACACACACAACACACACTCACTCTCCCTCATACACAGACATAAACACACACACACACACACACACACACATATATACACAGACACAGACACACACACATACACAGACACACACACAGAGGCACACACATGCACGCACGCACTCACACACGTGAATCTATGGAATGAATGTGTATCCTCAGATACCTCGTATTTTGTTCAAAAAGCACACAATTTATAGACAGTCAATGCAGCGTTTTGTAAATTCCTACTTTAGAAATAAAACCAGTCTGACTCCAAACCAAAACACAAGCAGCTTCTAAACAAGGCCTCACATCTAAAATGCATTGTCTGAACAAAAATGTCACCTCTTATTTATACTGGTAGAACCTTTAGTTTTCAAAGGACAGTGACTTGAAGAGAATTCAAAGGTTTACACACACATATTAATAAATTAAAACCCACTAACCAATTAAAGATTTAACAGCTACTTAGGCTTGTTCAGTACAACCTAATCAGTGGTGTGACCTTTTGATCATTTACTTATAAATTCTGTGTCTGAAACTACCTCTCTCACCAATACCATTCACAGTTTACAGGATAATCAGCAGCTCCTCATGCAACATTGACAATGTGTGCACACTCCACAGGATAACAACCAGCTCCTCACACAAAATTGACCTTTGACAGACCACAGGATAATTACCAGCTCCTCACACAGCACTAAACATTCACACTCCACAGGCTACTGTGCAGCTTGTCACACAGTACTAACCATTAACAGTCCACTGGATAATAACCAGCTCCTCACACAGTACTGACCATTCACATTCTCAGGATAATGACCAGCTCCTCACATAGTACTGACCATTCACACTCCACTGGAGTATAATCAACTCCTCACACAGTACTGATCACATTCTCAGGATAATGACCAGCTCCTCACATAGTACTGACCATTCACACTCCACAGGATAATAACCAGCTCCTCACATAGTACTGACCATTCACACTCCACAGTGTGATATGCAGCTCCTGATAAAATACAGATGATTTTTACTGTGTTTCTCATTTTCTGTTTCTCAATCTCTGTTGGTCACTCTGTTCTCATTTTGATTCTCCTTATCTTTCTTCTCAGCCCTTGGTTCTGCACTGTTTCTCATCTTTTGTTTCTCATCCTCTGTTTCTGCTGCTCTTTTCCTCATTCTCTGCTTCTCATCGTCTGTATCTGCCACTCTGTTTCTCATTCTCTGTTTCTCAACCTGTGGTTCTGCTATTCAGTTTCCCATTCTTTGTTTTGGCCACTCTCTTTCTCAAACTCTGTTTCTGCCTTTCTGGTTACCATCCTTTGCTTCTCATTCCCTGTTTCTGCCACATACTTTCTCATCTTCTGCTTCTCATTCCCTGTTTCTCATTGTCTATATCTCATCTTCTGTTTCTCATCCTCATTTCTAACTCTATATTCCTGTCCAAATATTTTTCATTTTATGTTTCTCCTCATATATTTCTCATTCTCTGTTTTTGTCCTGTGTTTCTCACCCTGTGTTCATCATCAGTCTGTTTCTCTACATTTGTTTCTCATTCTCTATTCTTCGCTTCTGCCAGTCTGATTCTCTTTCTCTGTTTCTTCCACTCTGTTACTCATTCTCTGCATCTCGACATCTGGTTTTTTTTCCACTTTATTCTCTGCTTTTTTTTTTCTGCTGCTTTGTTTCTCATCCTCTGCGTCTGCCACCCTGTTTCTCATTCTCTGTCTCAGCCATTCTATTTCTCATGCCTATTACTGACAGTCTGGCTCTCATTCTCTGCTTCTCGTTGTCTGTTTCTATCATGTGCTTTCAGATCTTCTATATCTCACCCTCTGTTTCTCCTTCTCTGTTTCACATCCAATATTACTGCCAATCTGTTTCACATCCTTTTGTCTCTCATATTCTGTTTCTATCACTCTGTTAATGACACTTGGTTTCTCATTCTCTGGTTCTGCCACTCTGTGTCTCATACACTGTTCCTCATTCACTGTTTCTTCCACTTTGTATCTCCTTCTATCTTTGTCACCCTGTTTTTCATCCTCTGTCTATGCTCCTCTGTCTCTGATATTCTTTTTGACTACCCTTGAAATTCTTATACTGTCTTTGTCATTCTCTGTTTATCATCTTCTGTTTCTCATTCTTTATTGATGTCACTCTCTTTGCCATCCTCTGGTTCTCGTTCTCTGCTTCTCATCTGCTGCATTTGCCACTCTGTTTCTCATGAACTGCTTACGATCCTCTGTTTCACATTCATGGTTTCTGCATCTCTTCCTCATTTTCTATTTCTGCCACTCTGTTTGCCTCCCTTTGTTTCTCATCCTCTATTTGTTATTCTCTCTTTGTCATCCTATGTTTCTCCGCTTCTGTTTCTCATCTGCTGCTTCTGCCTCTCTGTTTCTCATGAACTGCTGATGATCCTGTTCCTCATTCTCTGTTTCCTTCATCTCTTTTTCTCATTTTTTTTAGAATTAGATTAGATTAGATTACCTACAGTGTGGAAACAGGCCCTTCAGCCCAACAAACCGACACGGCCACCCCTCGAAGCATCCCACCCAGACCCATCCCCCTATAACCCACACAACCCTGAACACTATGGGCAATTTAGCACGGTCAATCCAACTAACCTGTACATCTTTGGACTGTGGGAGCAAACCGGAGCACCCGGAGGAAACCCACACAGACACTGGGAGAATGTGCAAACGTCTCACAGACAGTCGCCTGAGGCTGGAAGCGAACTCAGGTCCCTGGTGCTGTGAGGCTGCAGTGCGAACCACTGAGCCACCATGCCGCCTCATTTTCTGTTTCTCATTCTCTTCTTTTCCAACATGTTTTTTTTTCATCCTTTGTTTCTCATCATCTGTTTCTCATCATTCTTTCTCTTTTTATCAACTTCTGTTTCTCATCATGCATTCTCATTCTCTGTTTTTCATACCTTTTTCGGATCCCATGCTTCTGCCATCCTGTTTTTCTTGCTCTCTTTGTTATCTGCTGTTTCAAATACTGAGTTACTGCAATTCTGTATCTCATGAATTGTATCTTATCCTCTGTTTATAATTCTCTGTTTCTGTTACTCTGTGTCTCATACACTGTTCCTCATTCAGTGTTTCTGCCACTGTGTATCTAATGCTCTCTTCCTCATCCTCTCATTCTCATATTCTGTTTCTCAATCTCTGTGTCTTATCCCCAGTCTCTGCTCCTCTGTTTCTGCCACTCTGTTTGACTACCTTTAAGATTCTTATACTGTATTTGTCATTCTCTGTTTGTAACACTCTGTGTCACAAGCTCTGTTTCTGCCTCTGTATCCCATAATCTGTCTCTTCCACTGTGTTTGCCATACTTTGGTCCTCATTCTCTATTTCTCATCTTCTGTTTCCTATCTCTTGTTTCTCATTCTGTTTTTCCACACTTTCTCATCCTTTGTTCCTAATTCCCTGTTTCTGCCACTATCTGTCTTATATGACTCATACACTATTCATTATTCACTGCTTCCACCACTGTGTATCTAAATGTCTGTTTCTCATCCTCTCATTCTCATACTCTGTTTCTCATCATCTATTTGTCATCCCCTGCCTCTACTGCTCTGTTTCTGCCACTCTGTTTGTTTACCTTAGAGATTCTTATACTATATTTGTCATTCTCTATTTATCATCCTGCATCTCATGTTCTGTTTCTGACACTCTATTTCTCATTCTCTGTATCTCACCCTTTGTTTCTAATCCTCTGCATCTCAGCCCTGATCTCTGTTCCTTTGCCTCTGCCACTCTGTTTGCCTCCCTCAAATTCTCATCCTCTATTTTTCATTCTCTGTTTGTCATACTCTGCCTCTCATGTTCTGTTTCTGCCACTCTATTTATCATCATCTGCTTCTCACTCTCAGTTTCTCTCACTCTGTTACTCCCCTTTCTGTTCTCATCTGCTGTTTCTGCCATGGCTTCATGTGAACTGATTTCGATCCTCTGTTTCTCATTCTCTGTTCCTATATCTCTTTACCTAATTTTCCGTTTCTCAACTTCTGTTTCTTGTTCTCTGTTTTTGCCATCCTGTTTCTCATTCTTTGTTTCTCATCAACTGTTTCTTATACTCTGTATCTCATTCTCTTTATCTTCCACTTCGATCATCAACTGATTCTGATCCTTGATTCTCATTCTCTATTTCTCCCACTCTGTTTCTGGTGCTCTGTTTCTCATCCTCTGAGAATTATCCTCTGTCGTCCTCAGTGTCTGGCACTCTTTTTCTCACATTCTGTTTCTCATCCTCTATTTCTGCTTCTCCTTTTCTCAACTTCTGTTTCTCATCATCCTTTCTAATTCTCTCGTTCTCATTCCTTTTTCAGATCCCATGCTTCTGCCACCCTGTTTCTCTTGCTCTGTTTATCATTCTATCTTTGTCATCCTCTGTTTCTCATACTATGCTACTGCCACTCTGTATCTCATCACTTGCACATCATCCTTTGTTTCTCATTCTCTGTTTCTGCCACTCTATGTCTCATACACTGTTCCTCATTCACTGTTTTTGCCTCTGTCTCTCATTCTCTGTTTCTCATCAACTGATTCTTATACTCTGTATCTCATTCTCTTCTAATTCTGCTCCAATTCTGATCCAGCGATTCTGTTCCTAGGTTCTCATTCACTGTTTCTCTTGCTCTGTTTTTGGTGCTCTGTTTCTCATTCTCTGTTTATAGTACTCTGTCATCCTCTGTGTCTGGCACACTTTTTCTAACACTCTGTATCTCATCTTCTGTTTCTGCTTCTCATTTTCTCAACTTCTGTTTCTCATCATACTTTCTCATTCTCCCTTTCTCATTACTTTTCCATAACCCATGCTTCTGTCACACTGTTTCTCTTGCTCGGTTTATCATTATCTTTTTGTCATCCTCGGTTTCTCCTACACTGTTACTGTCACTCTGTCACTCTGTGTCTCATACACTGTAACTCATTCACTGTTTCTGCCACTGTGTCCCATTCTCTGTTTGTCATTCTCAATTCCAGTTTCTCATCATTCTTTCTAATTCTCTCTTTCTCATCCTTTTTTTTCAGACCACATGCTTCTGCCACCCTGTTTCTCCTGCTCTGTTTATCATCCTCTCTCCGTCGTCCTCTGTTTAACCTATAAGGTTACTGTCACTCTGTAGCTCATCCTCTGTTTCTCACGCTGAGTTTCTGCCATTTATTTTTCATTCTGTTTCTCACCATTTATTTGTCATCCTCTGTATCTCATTGCCTATCTCTGTTCCTCTGCTTCTGCCACTCTGTTTCTCACGAACTGCTTATGATCCTCCATTTTCATTCTCTGTTTCTGCATCTCTTTTCCTCATTTTCTGTTTCTCATCTTCTTTTTCTCATTTCCTGTTTTTGCGACAATGTTTCTATTCCTTTGTTTCTCATTCTGTGTTCTGCCTCGCGGTTTGACATCAACTGTTCTGAACTCTGCATCTCATTCTCTTTATCTTCCACTCTGATTCTCATCAACTGTTTCTAATCCTTGTCTCTCATTGTCTAGTTTTCTCACTGTGCTTCTGGTGCTCTCTTTCTCATCCTATGTTTATCATCCACTGTTTGTCGTCCTCAGTGTCTGGCACTCTTTTTTCTCACACTATTTCTCATCCTCTGTTTCTGCCTCTCCTTTTCTCAACTTCTGTTTCTCATTATCCTTTCTAATTCTCTTGTTCTCATTCCTTTTTCAGATCCCATGCTACTGCCACCCTGTTTCTCTTGCTCCGTTTATCATTCTATCTTTGTCGTCCTCTGTTTCTCATACTATGCTACTGCCACTCTGTATCTCATCACTTGTACATCATCCTCTGTTTCTCATTCTCTGTTTCTGCCACTCTATGTCTCATACACCGTTCCTCATTCACTGTTTCTGCCACTGTCTCTCTCATTCTCTGCTTCTCTTCATCTGAATGTCATTCTCTCTATCTCATCTGTTGACTCTGCTCCTCTGTTTCTGCCAATCTGTTTGACTTCCTTTGAGATTCTGATACTATATTTGTCATTCTGTATTTTTAATCCTCTGTTTCTCATGCTCTGTTTGTCATCCTCTGGTTCTCATTCTCTGTTTCTCATTCTCTTTTTCTCCTCTTCTGTTTCTCATCTGCTGCTACTGCCACTCTTTTTTTCATAAAATGCTTATGATGCTTTGTTTCTTCTTCTCTGTTTCTACATCTCTTTTCCACATTTTCTGTTTCTAACCTTCTGTTTCTCATTCTCTGTTTTTGCCACCCTGATTCTCATGCCTTGTTTCTCAACCTTTGTTTCTGCCACGCTGTTTCTCATCAACTTTTTTCTCATAATTTTACTGTATTCTCATTCTCTTTTTCTTTTGCTCCAATTCTCATCAATTATGTCTGATACTTGATTCTCAATCTCTATTTCTCGCACTCTGTTTCTGGTGCTCTCTTTCTCATCCTCTGTTTATCCTGCTCTGTTTGTCATCCTCAGTTTCTGGCAGTCTTTTTTCTCACACTCTGTTTCTCATCCTCTATTTCTACCTCTCTTTTTCTCAACTTCTGTTTCTCATCATCCTTTCTCATTCTCTCTTTCTCATTACATTGTCATAACCTATGCTTCTGCCACCCTGTTTTTCCTGCTTGGTTGATCATTTTTTTTTGTCATCCTGTTTCTCCTACACTGTTGCTGCCACTCTGTGTCTCATGCACTGGAACTCATTCACTGTTTCTGCCACTGTGTCTCATTCTCCGTTTCTCATTCTCTGAATCTCATCCTCTGTTTCTTTTTCTCTTTGTCTCATTACCTGTCTCTGCTTGTCTGTTTTTTTTTTCGCTCTCTTTGACTACCTTTGATATTCTGATTCTATATTTGTCATTCTCTGTTGGTCATTCTCAACTCGGGTTTCTCATCATTCTTTCTAATTCTCTCTTTCTCATCCCTTTTTTTCAGATCGCATGCTGCTGCCACTCTTTTTCCCCTGCTCTGTTTATCATTCTCTCTTTGTCGTCTTCTGTTTCACCTACATAGTTACTGCCATCTGTACCCCATCCTCTGTTTTTCATGCTGTGTTCCTGCCACTCTATTTCTTATCCCGCTTCTCACCATTTGGTTCATTCTCTATATCTCATCACTGATCTGTGTTCCTCTGCCTCTGCCACTCTGTTTGCCTCCCTCTGTTTCTTATTCTCTGTTTATCATCCTCTCTTTATCAACATCTGTTTCTCATCCTCTTTTTGTGCCACTCAGTTTCTTGTTCTCTGTTTATCATCCTCTGTTTCAAATTGTCTGCTTCTGATCCTCAGGTTCTGCCACTCTGTTTCTCACCGTCTTTTACTCATCCTCTACTGCTTCCTCCCGTCTGTCACCCTCTGGTTGTCATTCTCTGTTTCTCATTCTCAGTTTCTCTCACTTTGTTTCTCCTCTTCTGTTTCTCATCTGCTGCATCTGCCACTCTGTTTCTCATGAATTTCTTATGATCCTCTGTTTCTCATTCTGTTTCTGCATCTCATTTCCCCATTTTCTGTTCCTTTTTTTTCTGTTTCTCATTCTCTGCTTTTGCCACCTTGATTCTCATCCTTAGTTTCTCATCCTCTGATTCGGTCACTCTGTTTGTCATCCTCTTGTTATCATTCTCTGTTTCTCGTTCTCAGTTTCTCTCTCTCTTTGACACCGCCTCTGCTTCTTATCTGCTGCTTCTGCCACTCTGTTTCTCCTGAACTCCTCATGATCCTTTGTTTCTCGTTCTCTGTTTCTGCATCTCTTTTCCTCATTTTCTGTTTTTGCCACCCTGATTCTCATCCTTTGTTTCTCATTCTCTCTTGCTGCCACTCTGTCATCCTCAGGTTCTCATTCTCTGTTTCTGCCACTCTTTTTTTTATCTTTGAGTTTTAATTTTCTGTTTCTCATTCTCAGTTTCTCTCTCGCTTTGTCACCTCTTCTGTTTCTCATCTGCTGCTTCTATCTCATGAACTACTTATGATCCTCCGTTTCTCATTCTCTGTTTCTGCATCTCTTTTCCTCATTTTCTGTTTGGCAGCTTCTGTTTCTCATTCTCTGTTTTTGCCACAACGTTTCTATTCCTTTGTTTCTCATTCTGTGTTCTGCCTGTCTGTTTGACATCAGCTGTTCTCAACTCTGTATCTCATTCTCTTTTTCTTCCGCTCCAATTCTCATCAACTCTTTCTGATCATTGTTTCTCATTCTCTATTTCTCTCTCTCAAAACACTAGTGCGGCCTCATTTGGAATATTGCATGCAGTTCTGGTCGCCCCATTACAGGAAGGATGTGGAAGCATTGTAAAAGGTGCAGAGGAGATTTACCAGGATGTTGCCTGGTCTGGAGTGAAGGCCTCATGAAGAAAGGCTGAAGGACTTGGGTCTGTTCTCATTGGAGAGAAGGCGGCTAAGAGGGGATTTAATAGAGACATACAAGATGATCAGAGAGTTAGATAGGGTGGACAGTGAGAGTCTTTTTCCAGGGATGATGACGTCAGCTTGTATGAGGGGGCATAGCTACAAATTGAGGGGTGATAGATTTAAGACAGATGTCAGAGGCAGGTTCTTTACTCAGAGAGTGGTAAGGGCGTGGAACGCCCTGCCTGCCAGTGTAATTAACTCAGCCACATTAGGGGCATTTAAACAGTCCTTGGATAAGCAGGTCCATAATGATGAGATAGTGTAGGGGGATGGGCTTAGATTAGTTCACAGGTCAGCGCAACATCAAGGGCCAAAGGGCCTGTTCTGCGCTGTATTGTTCTATGTTCTATTTCTGGAGCTCACTTTCTCACCCTCTGTTTATCATCCACTGCTTGTCATCCTCAGTGTCTGGCACACTGTTCCTCACACTCTGTTTCTCATCCTCTGTTTCTGCCTCTTGTTTTCTCAACTTCTGTCTCTCATCATACTTTCTAATTCTCTCTTTCTCATTCCTTTTTAAGATCCCATGCTTCTGCCACCCTGTTTCTTTTGCTCTGTTTATCATTCTCTCGTTGTCGTCCTCGCTGTTTAGGCCACTCGTTTTTCTCAACCTCTGTTGCTCATCATCTTTTTCTCATTTTCTGTTTCTCATCCCTTTTTGCCACACAGTTTTACTTGTTCTGTTTCTCATGCTGTGTTTCACATCTTCTGCTTCTGCCTCTCTGTTTCTCAGAATCCGTATCTCATTTGTTTTTTCTCATTCTGCTTTTCTCATTCTATTTCTACTGCTCTGTTTCTCATCCTCTGTATCTCATTCACTGTCGCTGCTCCACTCCTTCTGCCACTCTGTTTGCCATCCTCTATCTGTCATTCACTGGTTGTCATCCTCTCTTTCTGACACTCTGTTTCTCATCCTCAGTTTCTGACACTCTTTTCCTCAACCTTTGTTTATTATCATCTAGTTCTCATTCTCTGTTTCACGTCCCTTTTCCTGATCAATTGCTTCTGCCACACATTCTTTTCTTGCTCTGTTTATCATCCTCTGTTTGTCGACCTCTGTTTCTCATCCTCTGATTTTCATCCTTTGTTTCTGATCCTCAGTTTCTGACACTTTGTTTCTCACACTCTGTTTCTCATCCTCTGCTTCTGCCACTGTTTTCTCAATCTCTGCTTCTCATCATTTCTTTCCCATTCTCTATTTCTCATCCCTTTTTCTGATTCCCTACTTCTGTGCCACTCAGTTTTTGTTGCTCTGGTTATCAACCTCTGTTTGTCACCCCCTGCTTCTGGCAAACTGTGTCTCATCAACTGTTTCTCATCCTCTGTTTCTCATTATCTGTTTCTGTCACTCTGTCTCTCATCTACTGTTCCTCATTCATTGTTTCTGCTACTGTGTTTCTCAGAATCTGTTTCTCATCCTGTGTTTCTCATTCCCCGTTTCTACCACTTTGCTTAAAGTTGTCTATTTCTGATCCTCAGTTTCTGCTCCTGTGCTTCTAACACTGTTTCCCAACTTCTGCTTCGACCACTATATTTGTCAACCTCTGTTTCTCATCATCTGTTTCTCATTCTCTGTTTCTCATCCCTTTTTCTGATCCCCTGCTTCTGCCACTGAGTTTCTCTTGCTCTGTTTCTCTTGCTTAGTTTTTTGTCCTCTGCCAATCATTCTCTGTTTCTGCCATGCTGTATCTCATCAATGTGTTCCTCATCCTCTGTTCCTCATTCTGTTTCTGCCACTCAGTGACTCATCCACTGTTTCTCATTCACTGTTTCTGCTGCTGTGATTCTCATTCTCTGTTTCTCATACTCTGTTTCTCATACTCTGTATCTCATCCTCTGTGTATCATCCACTGTGTTTGATCCTCTGTTGGCCTAAATCTGCTTCTCCTACTCTTGTTTTCATCCTCAGTTTCTCATTCTCTGTTTCTGCCACACTGTTTCTCATCTGCTGTTTCCCAGTCTTTCTTTTGGCACATCTTTTCCTCATCCTATGTTCCTCATTCACTGTTTCTCATTCTCTGTTTGCCTCACTCTGTTTCTCGTGCCCTGTTTCTCAATTTCTGCTTCTGACTCTCTGTATCACAGAATCTGTTTCTCATGCTCTGTTTCTCATTCTGAGTTTCTCATTCTCTGTGTTTGCCATCTATGAGGCATCCTCTGTTCCTCATTCACTCTTTCTGCCACCATACTCTCATTCTGTTTCTCATCCTCTCTTTCTCGTCCTTTCTTTTACACCCTGTTTCTCATTCCCTGTTTCTGCATCTCTTCTTCACATCTCCTGTTCCTCATTTGCTACTTCTCATTCTCTGTTTCTCTCGGTCTGTTTCTTGTGCCCTATTTCTCATCATCTACTTCTACCTCTCTAAATTTGATCCTCCAAAATGCATCACCTGGCATTTCTCTAGATTAAATCCATCTGCCATTTCTGCTCAAGTCACCAGTCTACCTATATCCTGTTGTATATTTTCACAATCATTGGCACTATCAGCTACTCCACCAATCTTCATATCATCAGCAAACTTGCTTGTCTGACCACCCACATTTTCCTCCAGATCATTTATGTATACTACAAATAACAGAGGACCTAAGACTGACCCCTGTGGAACACCACTAGCTACCAGTCTCCATTCTGACAAACATCATTCCACCACTACCCTCTGACATCTATGACCAAGCCAGTTTTCTATCCATCTAGCCAGGCCACCCCAAATCCCTTGTGATTATACATTTTGTACCAATCTGCCATGTGGGGCTTTATCAAATGTCTTACTAAGGTCCAGATAAACTACATCCACAGCCATTCCCTCATGAATTATCCTCATTACCTCTTCAATCAGGTTGGTGAGACATGACTTTCCCTGGATGTGGCCATGTTGTCTGTCACTAACTAGCCCATTTCCTCGCATGCACCTATATCTGGTCCTTCAGGATCTTCTCCAAGAGCTTCCCCACCACAGACGTCAAGCTGACCAGCCTATAATTTCCTGGATTAACCCTGTATCCTTTCTTCAACAAGGGAACAACATTCATTAATTTCCAGTCTTCTGGAACTTCACCTGTGGACAATGAGGATGTGAAGATATCTGCCAATGCCCCAGCTATTCCCTCCCTTGCCTTTCTGAGTAGCCTGGGGTAGATCCCATGTGGCCCTGGGGACTTATCTATCAATGCAATTTAGGATTCCCAAAACTTCCTCTTTCAATATGTTGACATTTTTTGGATTATTCACATATTCATCCCTGACCTCAACATTAGTCATGTCCTTCTCCTTGGTGAAAATCAATACAAAGTTAAGGATCCCTCCCATTTTCTGTGGCTGCACATATATCTTCCCTCCTTCATCCTTGAGTCGGCCTACTCTTTCCCTTGTTACCCTTTTTCTCCTAACATATGCATAAAAAGCCTTGGGATTCTCCTTGAACCTGTTTGCTAAGGACATTTCATGGCCCCTTTTTGCCTTCCTAATTGTGCATTTAAGTTCCCTCCTAACTGCTCTGTAGTCCTCCATGGCTTCATCAGTTTGTAGCTGCCTAGACTTGTCATATACTTTCCTTTTACTTTTAGCTAACCTTACAATTTTCCTTGTCATCCACGGTTCGTCAATCCTGCCACTCCTATCCTTTAGTTTTGCAGGGTCATGTATGTCCTGCTCTTTAGTCAACTGGTCTTTAAAAGCCTCCCACATGCCAGAGGTAGATATTCCCTTAAATAACTGCTTCCAATCCGGATTCTCCAGTTCCTGTCTAATCTGAGTGTAAATGAATCCTGCCTAACTAAGCACTCTCACCCAAGAGCCACTTGTGTCCTTTTCCATGACTATGTGAAATCTTATGGCGCTCTGGTCACTAAGCCCAAAATGTTCCCCTACTGAAACAACAATCACCTGTCCTGGCTCATTTCCTAGGACCACGGCTAATATAGCCTCTTCTCTGGTTGGATTGTCAACACACTGCCTCAAAAAGACCTCCTGGCCACATCTAACAAATTGTTCTCCATCTAAGCCCCTGGTTTTAAGGCATTCCCAGTCAATAAGAGGAAAGTTGAAGTCACCCAACACAGCTACCATGCTCTTTTCACACGTTTCCAGTATGTGACTTGGGAGAACTATAGAAAACTCCCAACATTGTGATTACACGCTTCCTATTCCTGAGGTCCACACATAATGCCTCAATGCAAGATCCTTCCAATGTGTCCTCCTGAAACACACTTGTGATGTGATCCCTAATCAGCAGTGCAATTCCCCTACCCCTTTCATTTCCATTTCTGACCATTCAACTTTATTCCTTTATTCAGTAATGGAATGAGGGTATTGCTAACCAGGCAGCATTTATTGTCCATCCCTAATTGCCCAGAGGGCAGTTTAGAGTCAACCGCAATCACATGTAGGCCAGACCAGAGAAGGATGGCAGTTTCTTTCCCTAAAGGGCATTACTGAACCAGTTGGGTTTTTCCTGACAATCAACAATAGATTCATGGTCATCATTAAATTCTTAATTCCAGATATTTATTGAATTCAAATTCCACCATCTGCCATGGAAGGATTTGAACCTGAGTCCACAAATTGTTATCTGGATCTCAGGATTAACAGTCCAGCAACAATACCACTAGCCTATTGCCTCCCCTAAAACAGCAATATCCAGGATTGTTAAGGTGCTAGTTCTGATGCTCCTTTAACCATGTGTCTGTAATGGCATAAGACCATAAGACCATAAGACATAGGAGTGGAAGTAAGGCCATTCGGCCCATCAAGTCCACTCTGCCATTCAAATCATGGCTAATGGGCATTTCAACTCCACTTCCCTGCACTCTCCCCGTAGCCCTTGATTCCTTCTGAGATCAAGAATTTGTTGATCTCTGCCTTGAAGGCATCCAACGTCCCGGCCTCCACTGCACTCCGTGGCAATGAATTCCACAAGCCCACCACTGTCTGGCTGAAGAAATGTCGTCTCATTTCAGTTTTAAATTTACCCCCTCTAATTTTAAGGCCGTGCCCATGGGTCCTAGTCTCCCCACCTAAAGGAAACAACTTCCTAGCGTCCACCCCTTCTAAGCCATACATTATCTTGTAAGTTTCTATCAGATCTCCCCTCAACCTTCTAAACTCTAATGAGTACAATCCCAGGATCCTTAGCCATTCATCATACGTTAAACCTACCATTCCAGGGATCATCCGTGTGAATCTCCGCTGGACACACTCCAGGGCTAGTATGTCCTTCCTGAGGTGTGGGGCCCAAAATTGGACACAGGCAATAACATCATAATTCCATCTACTAATCCATGCTCTTAGTTCATCTGACTTATCTGCTTTACTTCTTGCATTGAAGTAAATGCATTCCAGTCCTTCAGTCCCTCTGAGCCTCTCGACTTCCCTATGCCTGCTCTTATTCTGCGTTATGCATATCTGTCACACTTTTGTCCCCAGTCCCTGTTTTGCTGATCTATTATTCCAGTTCCCACCCCCCTGCCATACTCTTTTAAACCCTCCCAAGGAGCTCTAGCAAACCTTCTGCTCAGGATATTGGTGCCCCTTCAGTTCAGGTGAACCCATCATTTCTGTACAGGTCCCATTTCCCCAGAAGACATCCCAATGATCCATATATCTAAAGCCCTCCCTTCCTACACCAACTCTGTAGCCATGTGTTCAACTGTGCTCTAACTCTGTTCTGAGTCTTTGGTATGCTGCATTTTAGCTCCCTACCTAACTCCCTGGACTGTTTTCACAGGACTTCTTCCTTCTTCCTACCTATGTCATTTGTGACAATGTGGACAATGACTTCCGGCTCTTTTTTTCTCCACTTCAGGATGTGCTGTACCCCTCAGAGACATCAGGGAGCCTGGCTCCAGGGAGGCAACACACCATCCTAGAGTCTCATTCACGGCCACAGAAACACCCATCTATGCCCCTGACCATTGAGTCACCTACTACTATCACTCGCCTAGACTTTGCCACACCCTGTTCTACAGCAGAACCAGTTGTGGTGCCACAGGTCGGGCTACTGGTAGTATTATATCCCAAGAGGCCAGACCCCCTAACGGTATCCAAAACAGTATACCTGTTTGAAATGGGAATAGCCACAAGAGACTCCTGAACTACCTGCCTGCCTCTTCTGATGGTCACATTCCGAGGCCACATCATTGGAAATGGACAGATGTGGAGATGGTTTAAGGAACAGTTGTTGGGAGTGATGAGTAAATATGTCCCTCTGAGACAGGCAAGACGGGGTAAGATAAAGGAACCTTGGATGACGAGAGCGGTGGAGCTTCTAGTGAAAAGGAAGAAGGTAGCTTACATAAGGTGGAGGAAGCTAGGGTCAAGTTCAGCTAGAGGGGATTACATGCAGGCAAGGAAGGAGCTCAAAAATGGTCTGAGGAGAGCCAGGAGGGGGCACGAGAAAGGCTTGGCAGAAGGAATCCGGGAAAACACAAAGGCATTTTACACTTACGTGAGGAATAAGAGAATGGTCAAAGAAAGAGTAGGGCCGATCAGGGATAGCATAGGGAACTTGTGTGTGGAGCCTGAGGAGGTAGGGGAAGCCCTAAATGAGTTTTTTGCTTCTGTCTTTACGAAAGAAACGACCTGTGTAGTGAATGAAACCTTTGAAGAGCAGGTGTGCATGCTGGAATGGATAGAGATAGAGGAAGCTGATGTACTGAAAATTTTGTCAAACATTAAGATTGACAAGTCGCCAGGCCCGGATCAGATTTGTCCTCGGCTGCTTTGGGAAGCGAGAAATGCAATTGCTTCGCCACTTGCGAAGATCTTTGCATCCTCGCTCTCCACTGGAGTCGTACCTGAGGACTGGAGAGAGGCAAATGTAATTCCTCTCTTCAAGAAAGGAAATAGGGAAATCCCCGGCAATTATAGACCGGTAAGTCTCACGTCTGTCGTCTGCAAGGTGTTAGAAAGGATTCTGAGGGATAAGATTTATGACCATCTGGAAGAGCATGGCTTGATCAAATACAGTCAACACGGCTTTGTGAGGGGTAGGTCATGCCTTACAAACCTTATCGAGTTTTTTGAGGATGTGACTAGTAAGGTTGATGAGGGTCAAGCTGTGGATGTGGTGTATATGGACTTCAGTAAGGCATTTGATAAGGTTCCCCATGGAAGGCTCATTCAGAAGGTCAGGAGGAATGGGATACAGGGGAACTTAGCTGCTTGGATACAGAATTGGCTGGCCAACAGAAGACAGCGAGTGGTAGTAGAAGGAAAATATTCTGCCTGGAAGTCAGTGGTGAGTGGGGTTCCACAGGGCTCTGTCCTTGGGCCTCTACTGTTTGTAATTTTTATTAATGACTTGGACGAGGGAATTGAAGGATGGGTCAGCAAGTTTGCAGACGACACAAAGGTCGGAGGTGTCGTTGACAGTGTAGAGGGCTGTTGTAGGCTGCAGCGGGACATTGACAGGATGCAGAGATGGGCTGAGAGGTGGCAGATGGAGTTCAACCTGGATAAATGCGAGGTGATGCATTTTGGAAGGTCGAATTTGAAAGCTGAGTACAGGATTAAGGATAGGATTCTTGGCAGCGTGGAGGAACAGAGGGATCTTGGTGTGCAGATACATAGATCCCTTAAAATGGCCACCCAAGTGGACAGGGTTGTTAAGAAAGCATATGGTGTTTTGGCTTTCATTAACAGGGGGATTGAGTTTAAGAGTCGTGAGATCTTGTTGCAGCTCTATAAAACTTTGGTTAGGCCGCACTTGGAATACTGCGTCCAGTTCTGGGCGCCCTATTATAGGAAAGATGTGGATGCTTTGGAGAGGGTTCAGAGGAGGTTTACCAGGATGCTGCCTGGACTGGAGGGCTTATCTTATGAAGAGAGGTTGACTGAGCTCGGTCTCTTTTCATTGGAGAAAAGGAGGAGGAGAGGGGACCTAATTGAGGTATACAAGATAATGAGAGGCATAGATAGAGTCGATAGCCAGAGACTATTTCCCAGGGCAGAAATGGCTAGCACGAGGGGTCATAGTTTTAAGCTGGTTGGTGGAAAGTATAGAGGGGATGTCAGAGGCAGGTTCTTTACGCAGAGAGTTGTGAGAGCATGGAATGCGTTGCCAGCAGCAGTTGTGGAAGCAAGGTCATTGGGGTCATTTAAGAGACTGCTGGACATGCATATGGTCACAGAAATTTGAGGGTGCATCCATGAGGATCAATGGTCGGCACAACATTGTGGGCTGAAGGGCCTGTTCTGTGCTGTACTGTTCTATGTTCTATGTTCTATGTCCCCACAGGATGTGAAAAGAAGGGTCATTGGGGAATTTCCCATACCACCAACAAAGAGGAAAGTAGTGAATGAGAAACAGAAGATGAGGAGAAGAGATGCAGAAACAGAGAATGAGAATCCAGAGGATGTGAAAGAGATTCCTGAGCCTGAACGTTTTTTATCGAAAATCCATACCAAATTTTAGCAGCATGGTTACTCCACTGACTGACCTGTTGAAGTGCAGCAAATTTTACTGGCTGGAGTAATTTCAGGAGGCATTTGACAGCTTGAAAGCTGTGCTAACCACCGCCCTGGTGTTAGTCACACCTAACTGCTAAAAGCCATTCAAAGTAGTTATTAATGCAAGTAATATGGGGTTGGTGCTGTACTCTTGCAAGAAGACAATGAGAAGATAGGAAGACCGATTGGGTAATTTTCCAGAAAGTCGAATACTTATGTACAGGAATATCGCACAATTGAGAAGGAGACCTTGAATAGGTGCTGGCATTGCAATATTTCACATTTATGTTGCCAGTAATGTGTCTGAGACAATTGTAGGTACTTAATCATAACCCCATAACTGATTTGGAAAACTTTAAAGATAAAACTACCAGACTATTTAGATGGAGTTTATTGTTACAGTCATTTAATTTAAAAATTACACATGTAGCAGGACAGAGAATGTAATTGCTGACGCTTTGCCATGACTTCAACGAAGGATGATTAAATTGTTAGTTGGCAGAAGAAATGAACCAAAATGTACTGGAGTAGTGAATTTTTGCATGTTTACAGTCAATGTAATGTACATGTACGGTGGTGTACTGAAGTAGGGGAATGAGAGGTGTGGGTCCTTACATTTTTTTTAGAAGTTAAAGAATACCAAAAAGAACATCAAGCCTATATGATTTGACTGGGTTGGGAATCACATATGCGCTTATTAACAGCAGAATGGGCAGTAGACTTATTATCGCAGCTGGGTCTTGCGATTTCACCATTGCTGATTTACTCATTAATTCGATTTCACGGAAGCACTATTTTGACAATAACTTTCTTAAAGGGAACAGAGGCCCTATTCAATATATATCAAACAGATTCATGTTAAGGGAGAAAACTTTTTTGATGTCCTGCAAGCTATTCAAGTCCTGGAAGATGGTTGCTGAGGGCTGATTAATATTATAATCTTTCATAGTTTTGGGCAACACAGTGGCTGGGATGGTATTGTTCTGAATAGATTGCAAAATTAACACATGCTCGGGGAAAGCCTCCAATGAAGACACAATACTGGACATTACTAGCAGCATGGGGATTAAAGGATTAAAGCCGTGCAAAGGCAGTAAAGGGTAGAAGAAATGCTTCAATTTAGTCTACCTTTAATAGTGAAACATATTGCAAAATCACAGTTTTATGAACAAATGAATGAAATGCGGTAATAGTAAACATAGTACGCTCATCAGCGGTTAGTAAAATTTTGAATGAATGTGTGTGCGATAGTGGTAATATAGAGTGTTTGTGGGTGGATTGGTAAACAGGACTTTTACTGCAAAAGTAAAGAGGCTTATGATATAGTGTCTCACAAAAACCAAAGAATAGAATATTTTAAGGCGATTGACTCTGCATTACTGAAGACACGCGACCCAGGCCATAGAAGCCTTGTCAATTGCTGACCAATGAGTGAGCAGGGCAGAACCTTAGACCATAGGATATTCAGGGGCCAAGCTTACAAGATAAGCAAGTGGCCACATAAATGAACAGGCACCATGTGTTTGAATCTGACTCGTAGATATGTATTACACAAATATTTTGATGTAATCAACAGGCCTAGTTAATTGAATTGTTCATTTGATGTAATTTATTAATAGACTTCATGCATTTACCACTTATTAATAACTTAGACTTGATATAATCAACTGCATAGTAACAGTTTGTAGAATTACATAATTACAATGTAAGAAAATATAAAATAGAGCTAAGCGGTTATTTAGTCCAGTGAGTTCAATTGTCCTGCACGATGATTTGGAGCCCTTCTCCATGCTGTAAACCATTACCACTTCAATAAACTGCTGTTCCTGCTGAATTTCCGATGCCTTCAGAGTCTTCTTGCCTCAGAGACCCGGGTTACTCCTACAAAACTAATAACCTAAGACTTAACTTTTTTTAAGAAATTAAGCCACCTTTGCATATCAATGGGTTGTTTTTTAAGGGGGTGGGTACCGATGCTGTGGCTTTGAGAGGTACATTTTGTCCCTTTGTTTTGCAAAGAGATTTTGAGACATAGGTGAAAAGTTGTCTCTTCCAAGCCATGAAAGTAAATATCTTGAGAAGGTCTGGGTGATTTTTTTTTTAGTTAAAACAATAGAAGCAATATAAAAGGGTGGAGTTAGGCCTCCATAGTTTTAGTTTAGCTTTCAGTAGATGAGGTTTTTCAGTTGGGATGTAGAAGCTACCATGCATCTCTCTCAGCTATGCATTGTCTCACATGCAATCTATTTTACTGAATTAGCATTTGCAAGAGCTTGTTTATGGATTGTTACTATATTAGAACAGTTGTTGTTTAGTAGATAAATAATATATTATTCTGTTAAGTTTTCCAAAAGAGTTAAAGTTATACCAATTCTTTTTTCTTTTTCTCCTTCCTTCACTAAGCATAAAAATAATATGTATTTTCTTAAAGCTGAGTGGTGTGACTAAGTGAATTACATCTGGAACACAACAGCTTGCACTTGCCTTTAAATAAGAATAAAGTCAGTGTCCAAGTTATCTCCTTGATATATTTGAAAGGGATTTGGGCTCGTCCACATCAGTTGCAATATCTAGTTAGAAAAATGTCCCTTGTTACAGGACATGAGCCATATATGTGTTTAGTGCTTAATGTAGCACAGGACGTTTTATATGTTTAACACAGAACATAGAACATTACAGCACAGTACAGGCCCTTCGGCCCTCGATGTTGTGCCGACCTGTCATACCGATCTCAAGCCCATCTAACCTACACTATTCCACGTGCGTCCATATGCTTGTCCAATGACAACTTAAATGTACCTAAAGTTGGCGAATCTACTACCGTTGCAGGCAAAGTGTTCCATTCCCTTACTTCTCTCTGAGTAAAGAAACTACCTCTGATATCTGTCCTACATCTTTCACCCCTCAATTTAAAGCTATGCCCCTTCGTGCTCGCTGTCACCATCCTAGGAAAAAGGCTTTCCCTATCCACCCTATCTAACCCTCTGATTATTTTATATGTTCTCGTGCAAGTTTAAATTCTAACAAATTTCAACATATAGGTAATAAAAGTAAATTGTAAACAACATATGAAAATATATTTTGCAGCTTTTTAACGCTAAATTTGTTACTAATACTGCATTAATTATACTGAAACTAATTGAAAATGATGACAGTAATAGTAAAGGTGAATTATTGGAAAATTGGATTGAACAATGCAATGTATCTCTAAAGATAAAGATTATGTTGAAATTCATGTCGTTTCACTGCATTACATTTATACCTTATGGATGAAGCTCTATGTTATTCGTAATCTTAGCTCTATCCAAAATTATTAAAGTTGTACAATAGGTTTAGAAATACCTTGGCTTAGTCTGGTGAAGTGCCTTCCAAAGGTCGTAATTATTTTAATTAGTCACCAGAGGGTGCTGTAGAAATGTTTCTAGTCATGTTCTAAGCTATTCCTAATAACCTTATATGTTAAGCTTATGACATTGGCAAATTATCAGTTTACACATATCGTTTAATTGAAGCCAAGCCAACTCTACCATATTGAACAAACACTGTGTTAAAAATAATCAGGGTTTCCTCAGGAACTAAAAGTGACAAATACATACATAGCTTTATATCAAATTGACCTGCAGAGAAGAAAAGAATTATCATAAATCTAGTCCATTTCTTTCAAACGCAGACACAGAAAATGATACAGATGAATCCCACCCACATTGAAGATAACAATAACTCTAGACAGGAAGCCAGAGGTAGCTAAGTGGTCGACCCAAAAAAAAATTCTTACGGAAGTAAACATGGGGTCAGTCACCAAAACAGAAATTGCTGGAAAAACCTTTCAGGTCTAGCAGCATCTGTGAAAAGAGAAACAGAATTAAATTTTCAAGTCCAGTGTCCCTTCTTCAGAACTGGTTGTACCAAGGACAATGTTGGTACTTTTACTGAAGAGGAGGGGTGGAGGGGGATAAACAATTCATGCAGATGGAATCGAGAGGGAGAGAAAATCTATTGGACAGACAAAGGAACGGATACAGGTCAGCCTGGGAGAATTAATAGCAGCTAATCGGTTGCTTGTGGTAGCAGCCCATATGATGTCAGGCCCGAGTGTGTGGGGTTGGGTGAGGGCATGGGAAAAAGTACTCAGGTCCTAAAATTATTGTACTCAGTATTGAGTCTGGAGAGCTGCAGGATTCCTAGGCAGAAAGTGATTTGCTGTTCTTCCAACTTGCACAAGCTTTACTGGAACACTGCAACAAATCCAATACAAAGACAAACAGGGAACACGGTGCTCAATTGAAGTGGCAAGCAACAACAAGCATGGACTAGTTCGAAAGGACTGTTAGTCTGAAGGAATTATTTATTTTTCTAATTTATTCTTATGATATGTAATGTTGGAATTTTTATTTCTTGATCTTTCTTTTTATCCCTTCAAGAATTTGTACCTAAGTACCTGTGTAGCTAAGATGGCACCCTAAGTGGCAACGTGAACTTTTCACTGTACTCATTAGAGTGACAGAAAGGCTAATTCTAAGGTTCTAAGCTGTGTGTGGGACTTGGATAGTGAGGAGAGAGGAGATAAATGGGCAGATTTCACACCTTCTTTGATTCTGTTGTAAAGGGGCCACGGGGTTATGGGGGAGTGTTGGAAGTGGAAGAAGAGTGGACCAAGGTTTCCAAGAGGGAAAGATCCCTGCAGAAGGCTGACAGGGGTGGAGAGAGGAACATGTGTCTGACGGTGACATCCTGCCGGAGGTGGCAGAAATGGTGACTAATGATCCTTTGGAAAGGGATGCTGGTGGGATGGTGAGGGCGAGGGGACCCTATCGCTGTTGTAGGAAGGAAGAAAAGGGATGAGGGCCAAAGTGCCCAAATGGGTCAGACATGGCTGAAGCCCTGCCAACCACGCGAGCAGGGAATCCTTGATTGAGGAAGGAGTTAGACATTTCAGAAGCTTCCTTGTTGAAGCTGGCATCATTGGAACAGAAGCACTGAGATGGAGGAACTGGGAGAATGGAATAGAGTCTTTAGAGGAAGGAGGGCATGAGGATGTACGATCAAAGTAACTGTGGGAGTCAGTGGACTCGTAGTGACTATAAGTGGGCAGCCTATCCCCAGAAATGAAAGCAGGGATTTTGAGAAAGGGAAAGGGGGATTCAAAGATGGATCAGATGAAGGTGAGGGCGGGGTGAAAATTGGAAGCAACATTGACCATTTTTTCTCCAATTCCAGATGAGGGAAGCAGCATTGATGTCATTGATGTACGACAGAAAGAGGCCTTTCTCTCAGAAGTGGAAAGCCCTGAGACCATCCTGATGGGGGATGAATGTGTAAAGGGATTGCACATCCATGATAAAGAGGAAATAGCTGGAGCCCACAAACTAGAAATTTTGAAACTGACATAAAGCATCAGAACAATAATGGGTGTAAAATGGGAAGAGACTGAGCTAGGGAGAAAAAAGGATCAAGTCAAGGTAAGAAGAGATGAGTCCTGTGGGGTGCGAGCATGCAGAAACAATGGGTCTGCCCGAGCAATCCTGTTTGTGGATTTTACAAAGGAGGTAGAAGCAGCATGAGTGCGGTTGGGAGACTATGAGCTTGGATGTACTGGGCGGGGGGCACAAAATCACCAGATGAAATGAGACTGGTGACTGTAGTGAACACGATAGCCTCATGTTCCGTGATGGGGTGGTGGTCTAGGAGGAGATAGAAGGAGGTATCTAAGAGCTGGCACTCAGCCTCTGCAATGTAGAGGTCAGTAGGCCAACCAACAACACCACTACCCTTGTCGGTAGGCTTGATCACAAGGGCAGCGTTGAGAGCACAGAGTGCAGTCAATTCAGAGGGACATAGGTTTGAATTCATGGGGGAAAGGGGGCAGAGAAATTGAAGCAACCAACGTAATGTCAACAGTTCTCAATGAACAAGTCAAGTGTACATCAAAGTCCAGAAATAGGGGTCCAGGTGGAGGGAGGGCGTTGGAGGTGGGTGAAGGAATCTGCAGGATGGGGAGAGGTCCCTTGTCCAAGAAATAGGTATGGGGGCAAGGGAAGAAAACTTCAACATAATGTTGTGCCCAAAATTCATTGAGGTTCAGGCCAGGGAGAAAACCAAGACTTTAGCCTGGCCTTAGCATCAGAGAGCAGGAGGTCAGAAGAGACAATAAATATATGATATGAGGTGGGGTGAGAGAAAGAATGGAGTTAGAAGGAAGGGGAGGGGAGGAAGGTTCCATAGGGGCAGGGGTATCTATGAGTTGTTACTTGATGTGTTCCTTGATGTCTGGAAAGGAAAAGAAAACTTTTCCTGTTAGAACATCGAATGACTCAGAGAATGAAATGAAACTGAGGACCAGGGAAGCTCTGAGACATCAAGGGGGAGTGGGAGCCAAGGCCTCAAGAATGTGCACATGGCCATGCATGACAGTGAATATGGATCTCAGAATTTGTCAAGAACAGCTGTCGAAGGAGAATCAGTCATCTGACTGCAGACTCCAAGAGGAAAGGGTCTATCTAATGAGTGGGATTCTCAAAGCCAAGCTTGAGCATTGAAGAGTGGGAGGTAACTCAAATTATTCTAACAGTGGGAGGTATAGATCCAAACTTCACTGCCCACATCAGTGGAAGTGTTGTATACTAGGATTCTCATGCATTGCAAGGATACAGTGAGGCTTATTGCACTCTGCAACACTGCAAGGTTAGTGACGATGAGCGATGCATAAGAAGAAGCCACAGACTATGAATCCATTCACAGTATTCATCAGAGGCTGGACACCTTGATTAGACTCATATGACTTTTGTGCAGTGTAACCATCCAAGGCCATAAGATAGTTCTCCATCTTATAGGTGTTTTCGTAATAGTTAGTCCATGGCAAGGTTTGCATATGAACTTTAGCTTTCGCAGAGGTAGGGGATCAGAACCAAGAAAATGTCAATAATATAACACAAGAATAGTCCAAATAATAATCAACATTTGAGGAACATGTCATACAGCAAGCAGGCGGCTGAGAGGCAACTGCACAAATAAAATTCTAATAGGCAGTCTGAGCCCAAGTCAGGTCACCCTGAAAGTGAATTGATCCTAACCTCTCTAATTTGATGGAACATTATTCTGTCTTCCTACCATTGATGGTCTATCTGGCCCATTTCAAAATCCACAGCCTCATCTTCCTTCTCAGAAGATCCCTCTTAGTCCTACGTATCCTCAGTGAAAACATTCCCCTTTGGCAACTGAGACGGTGGAGGACAGCAGACCACTACAATGTGGAAACACTTGTCTGTGGTATGCTATGACTAATGACTAATTAAGGCGTTAGAACCTGAATTTCAGAAGGCCTTTGGTGCATTCTACAATTGCCCTAGCATTGTTGCATCTCTCTTTGGCAGCAGACTGAGGATTTCCCAGAGCTGCCATTAGCCAGGTGTGAAGGGAGATTCACTTTTTTTCTTGAAAGAGACTGACAATTGTGAGTGATTCAGGAGTACACGTCATGGTAGCACCCTGGATATGCATCATAGACCTGATCATCTGACTGTTGTAATCCACCTGTTATAAAAATTAATTGGAGTGGTATCATTTTCTGTTCATTAAAACAGCCAGTTCATTCCTTTGTGAAGATAATCACATCATCATTTTTGTTGACAGTCAGTCATTCACTAACAGACACGATGGCCCACGTAGGAAATTTCATGACAATAGTTATAGATTCCCTGGGCCCTAAAGCCACATGTCCGATCACGTATTTCCAGGAGTTGAAATTGGTCTGTGGCCTTGATGTCATTGGAATTCCTTTCTCCTGTTCCTTTTCCATGTCTTCCTATGCGCTGACACCTATGTTGCATTTCATGAGGGAAGCCTTCAGGGAATCTTTGAAATGTTCCCTTTGTCCTCATCTCACTTGAGTGCCCTCCTTCAGTTAGACAAATAAGATTTGTTTTGACAATGGACTAGAATTCCAGAGACCTAGGCTAATATACACAGGATAAACTCCATCCCTGGCAACTGGTGCCATTTAAATTTGAATTAATACATTTGGAATTAGTCTTAGTAATAGTGACCCTGAAATTAATTTTGTTTGCTAATTATTAAAAACCCAAGATAATAAAATGTGAGGCTGGATGAACACAGCAGGCCAAGCAGCATCTCAGGAGCACAAAAGCTGACGTTTCGGGCCTAGACCCTTCATCAGAGAGGGGGATGGGGGGAGGGAACTGGAATAAATAGGGAGAGAGGGGGAGGCGGACCGAAGATGGAGAGTAAAGAAGATAGGTGGAGAGGGTGTAGGTGGGGAGGTAGGGAGGGGATAGGTCAGTCCAGGGAAGACGGACAGGTCAAGGAGGTGGGATGAGGTTAGTAGGTAGCTGGGGGTGCGGCTTGGGGTGGGAGGAAGGGATGGGGGAGAGGAAGAACCGGTTAGGGAGGCAGAGACAGGTTGGACTGGTTTTGGGATGCAGTGGGTGGGGGGGAAGAGCTGGGCTGGTTGTGTGGTGCAGTGGGGGGAGGGGATGAACTGGGCTGGTTTAGGGATGCAGTGGGGGAAGGGGAGATTTTGAAACTGGTGAAGTCCACATTGATACCATATGGCTGCAGGGTTCCCAGGCGGAATATGAGTTGCTGTTCCTGCAACCTTCGGGTGGCATCATTGTGGCAGTGCAGGAGGCCCATGATGGACATGTCATCAAGAGAATGGGAGGGGGAGTGGAAATGGTTTGCGACTGGGAGGTGCAGTTGTTTGTTGCGAACTGAGCGGAGGTGTTCTGCAAAGCGGTCCCCAAGCCTCCGCTTGGTTTCCCCAATGTAGAGGAAGCCGCACCGGGTACAGTGGATGCAGTATACCACATTGGCAGATGTGCAGGTGAACCTCTGCTTAATGTGGAATGTCATCTTGGGGCCTGGGATGGGGGTGAGGGAGGAGGTGTGGGGACAAGTGTAGCATTTCCTGCGGTTGCAGGGGAAGGTGCCGGGTGTGGTGGGGTTGGAGGGCAGTGTGGAGCAAACAAGGGAGTCACGGAGAGAGTGGTCTCTCCGGAAAGCAGACAGGGGAGGGGATGGAAAAATGTCTGGGGTGGTGGGTGTCGGATTGTGAATGGCGGAAGTGTCGGAGGATAATGCGTTGTATCCGGAGGTTGGTAGGGTTCACCTGCACATCTGCCAATGTGGTATACTGCATCCACTGTACCCGGTGCGGCTTCCTCTACATTGGGGAAACCAAGCGGAGGCTTGGGGACCGCTTTGCAGAACACCTCCGCTCAGTTCGCAACAAACAACTGCACCTCCCAGTCGCAAACCATTTCCACTCCCCCTCCCATTCTCTTGATGACATGTCCATCATGGGCCTCCTGCACTGCCACAATGATGCCACCCGAAGGTTGCAGGAACAGCAACTCATATTCCGCCTGGGAACCCTGCAGCCATATGGTATCAATGTGGACTTCACCAGTTTCAAAATCTCCCCTTCCCCCACTGCATCCCTAAACCAGCCCAGTTCATCCCCTCCCCCCACTGCACCACACAACCAGCCCAGCTCTTCCCCCCCACCCACTGCATCCCAAAACCAGTCCAACCTGTCTCTGCCTCCCTAACCGGTTCTTCCTCTCCCCCATCCCTTCCTCCCACCCCAAGCCGCACCCCCAGCTACCTACTAACCTCATCCCACCTCCTTGACCTGTCCGTCTTCCCTGGACTGACCTATCCCCTCCCTACCTCCCCACCTACACCCTCTCCACCTATCTTCTTTACTCTCCATCTTCGGTTCACCTCCCCCTCTCTCCCTATTTATTCCAGTTCCCTCCCCCCATCCCCCTCTCTGATGAAGGGTCTAGGCCCGAAACGTCAGCTTTTGTGCTCCTGAGATGCTGCTTGGCCTGCTGTGTTCATCCAGCCTCACATTTTATTATCTTGGAATCTCCAGCATCTGCAGTTCCCATTATCTCTGATACTATTAAAAACCCATCTGGTTTCTAAATAAAAAAATGTCATTCTAACCTGGCTTGGCCTATAAGTTATTTCAGACACACAATGGTCAACTCTTAACTGCTCTCTGTAATGCTCTCACAAGCCACTTACTCCGAGGACAATTAGGGATGGGCATCAAATGTCCCTGAAAGAATAAAAAATAAGACACTCTCCTTGCTTTTTGGGTGCAATCAACAGTATCCAGTGATGGTTCAGATTCCTCAATCTAAGGCTGCCTGACACCACATTTCAAGGGTAAATGGGATGAATTGGTGGTCTTCTGTAAAGAGAGTACCAGAGTCATCCTGGATACATTTATGAGTTGAGAATTTGATTTTTCATTAAGATGCCCAGTAGATCCCTGAAGACTGAGGTTATCCAATCTCCTTGAAAGAATAAAAGAACAACTTATAATCTAAATGAAGAGAAACTTCAAAATGCTTTGGAGCAGAGAGATCTGGGTGTCTGAGGTTATCCACTTTGGTCACAAAAACAGGAAGGCAGATTATTTTCTGAATGGTGGCAGTTTAGGAAAAGATGGGGTGCAACAGGGCCTTCGTGTCACAGTGGAATGGTCGCTGAAGTTTGGCATGCAGGTGCAGTAGGCAATGAGCAAAGCTAATCACATGCTGACCTTCATAGTGAGAGGATTTGAGTGTCAGAGTAAGAACGTCTTGCTGCAGTTATAGAGAGCCTTGGTGAGGCCACACCTAAGTACTGTGTGCAGTTTTTGTCTCCCAGTCTGAGGAAGGACATTCTTGCTTTTGAGGGAGTCCAGCGAAGGTTCACCAGACTGATTCCCAGGATGGCAGGACTGACATATCGAGGAAAGACTGGATTGATTGGGCTTGTACTCACTGGAATTTAGAATAATTGGGGGGGGGGTGGGGAAATTCTCATAGACATATAAAATCCTGATGTTACTGGACAGCCTAGATGTGGGAAGAATGTTCCTGATGTTGGGGAAGTCCAGAACTAGAGATCATAGACTAAGAATAAGTGGTAAGCCATTCAGGACTGAGATGAGGAAGAAGTTCTTCACTCAAGAGTTGTGAGCCTGTGAAATTCTCTCCCAGTTGGGGCCAGTTCATTAGATATATTCAAGAGGGTGCTAGACATGGCCCTTGCTGTTAAAGGGATCAAGGGCTATGGAGAGAAAGCAAGTTTGGGACACTGAAATTGCATGATCAGCCATGATTATATTGAAAAGTGTTGCAGACTCAAAGAGCTCAATGGTCTACTCCTATACTTACCTTCTATGTAATAAGTAGGATAAATGGAATTTAGGCAATTACTGTGCAAGAAATGGGGTATAAAAGCAGGGAAGTGTTATTGTAATTGTCCAAGGCAATGATGAGATTACATCTGGAGTGTGGAGTACAAAAAGAACTTAACCTCTTTAACAAGTGCTAGCCGTGCTTCTAGAATTCCTAGTTTAATTGCGGAACCCTCTACATTCTCAGTTTCCATATTGCAGATTCTCTATGCACCTGAAATAATCTGATAAAGGTGGCTAATATCTTGATAAATGCCTGATCAAATCGCTTCTCACCATGTCGCCCACACTCATAAAAAAGGGCCTAAGGCAGCCATTCACTCTGCAACTATGCAGTAGCAACATGAGTAGAATTCTATCAAACAAGTGACTATGGTGGTGTACGATTTCCAGTGTCAGTATGATGTAATGTTATGTAGGTCAAAGATTCCAAAGGCTGACAGGTCATATCAAACAGTACATCATTTTGTTGCTTGCAGGAAGCAAGTTACAATACATCGTACAAGACATTGGTAGGGCCACAGTTGTAGTATTGCATACAATTCTAGGGTAAAAAATATAAAAGATGTTCCTGAGACTGTAAGGTTTGAGTAGAGAGTCTATGACAATTTTCCCCTGGAGCATAGGACACTGAGGGATGATTTTATAGAGGTTTAGAAAAATCATGAGGGGTATAGCTAAGGTGGATAGCCAAGGAAATTTTCATGAGAGTAGGAGAGTCCAAAACAAGAGCACACAGGGTTAAAAGTGAGACAGCAAAGACATAAAAGGGACCGGAAGGGCACCTTTTCCCCCCCACACAGTGGATGGCAGGTATATGGAACCAGCTGTCACAAGTTGTGGTAGAGTACAATTACATTTTTTTAAAAACTGAAGTACCTGAATAAGATAATAAAATGTGATGCTGGATGAACACAGCAGGCCAAGCAGCATCTCAGGAGCACAAAAGCTGACGTTTCGGGCCTAGACCCTCCATCTCTCACATTTTATTATCTTGGAATGCTCCAGCATCTGCAGTTCCCATTATCTCTGATACCTGAATAAGAAGAGTTTAGAGGGATATGGGCCAAATAGGACGAGTTCGGTTTAGGAAACCTGGTCGGCATGAACGATCACGGATAACAAAGTGCGGAGCTGGATGAACACAGCAGGCCAAGCAGCATCTCAGGAGCACAAGAGCTGACATTTCGGGCCTAGACCCTTCACGAAACATCAGTTTTTGTGCTCCTGAGATGCTGCTTGGCCTGCTGTGTTCATCCAGCTCCGCACTTTGTTATCTTGGATTCTCCAGCTCTGCAGTTCCCATTATCTCTGATCACAAATGGATCTGTTATTACAGATGCTCCAAATCACAAACCCTCAAAATCAGGGGGCCGCTTTTTATCGCTTACCCCTCCCTACACAGTGTGACTTCCACGGAAATTACTTCCGGATTCACTGATCCATTACTGCGCCTGCGCGATATGTAGGTGCCTAAATATGTCGCCAAGAGATTCGAACCTGAATCTCATTGAAAAGCTTCTGCGATATAATCTCATGCTGAGGTTTTATTTTAGCAGAATGATTTGATGATACTGGCTGTTTCCTGCTAGTGGGCATTTCCATAGCCACCCCGCTTTCCCGCCCCCGCCCCCAAAACCAATGTGTGGGTCCTCATCGTTCACATGCTGTGTTAAGATGGCGGATCTTCAAATGAAAATTATCCGCAAAAAGTTGCAAAAGAAAAACGCCAAAATTAAACGGATCAATTCAGCGGTGGGAGAAAAAGGTGAGTGTGAGGCGGGCAGAGGGGGCGAGTTGAGGTTGAAAATCTTAATGTGAGTGAATGTGAGCTTGCCTTCATGGTCACACAGCATGGAAACAGAGACTTGGGTCCAACCAGTCTTTGCTGACTATGTTCCCAAACTAAACTTGTTTCACGTGCCTGCGCCTGGCCCTTTTCCCTTCAAACCTTTCCTATTAATGAATTTATCCAAATGTCTTTTAACCGTTTTAACTATCCCTGTGTTCACCACTTCCTCTGACAGTTCATTTGCAAGTTCGAACCACTCTTTTTGTGTTTAAAAAAAAGTAGCCCCTCGTGTCCTTTTTTTAAATCTTTCTCCTCTTACCTTAAATATATACCCTTTGTTTTGAACTTTCCCACCTTAAAGTCTTTGCTACTCATTTATGTTATTTGTGATTTTATATCACCCCTCAACCTCCCAGCCCCCCCCCCCCCCCCCGTGGAAAAAAATCCCAGCCTATCTTTATAACTCAAGCCCTCCATTCTTGGCAACTTCCAATAAATCTTTTCTGAACCCCTTCCAGTTTAATAATACCCTTCCTATAACAGACCTGCACACAGCACTCTAGAAGCGGCATCACTTAACATCCCTTGCAACCGCAACATGATGTCCCAACTTCTTTAGTCAATGGTCTGAGCAATAAATGCCTTCTTAACTGCCCTGTCAAATCTTAAAGAATTATGTACCAGAATCCTTCGGTCTCTGTTCTACAACTCTACCCTGGGCCCTACCATTAATGTGTAAGTTCTCTGCTCATCAGCTCTCACTACCAGCCCACCCTGTTCACTCCCAACTTGTTCCTGCATTTGCTCACCCCTCCCCCAAATCACCTTCTCCACATTCACTCCCCACCCTCACCACTCCATTCACCCTTCAGATCAGCCATGTTCTTGTTCAGTGGCAGAGCAGACTATATTTCAAAAACAATGTTACTTGTGGATTGTAAAGTAATTTGGAATGAGCTGAGATCAGTGAAAGAGCAGTGCAAGATTTTATGCTGTTTGTGGAGTTGGTTCATTTATATTTAAATTGTAGTTCCATAATATCAGAATTCTAGATTGTTTGTTTACCTCTAACCAAGTAAAAGTTCTGACTCTGTGTACGACTCTGATGCATGCACCTGGTCTGAACTTGGACTGTATATGAACAAATTAAGTTTTCTGTTGACAGTGGTCAAACAAAAGAATGTGGAAAATGAAACACTGCAAGAGTCAATAGGTGATCAAGAAAGCACTCCAAAAGAATTGAAAGAAGAACAAAGGCTTACGAAGGATGAAAGCGAACAAAAACCAGTATCAAATATCAAAAAGAAAAACAAAAGAAAGCTTGCAACTAAAATTCAGGAAACTGGTAAATTTGCTTTGAGTACTTTAGTAATGCACGTGCAGTAGTTTGTCAGATTTGAGTACAGCTGGAGTATTGGTGAAAATATAAGCTGGTGGAGCTTTTCATTTTGCATTCATTGAGATAGAATACCAAATTTCAGTGGTGGAAAAAGACATTTTATGCTACATGAGAAACATCAACATGTGCAAATGCTGAGGCCCTGATTGCCAATGAAGCTAATTTGTAGTACATAGAGATGCTAGAATCATAAAGTGTATTTTGACCAGTGAAGGTGGGCTCGTGGTTCTGTGCTTTTCAAATTTTTTTTTTTCCCCCACTGTGACCTGTTTCACAGTTTGAAAGTTATGACATGAACCTGGTTGGTGTTGAGGAACTGAGAGTCAGAAGAAGGGGTCTCAGTTTTTCAGGGATTATTACAATCCTATCTTTTCACTTGCTTTTTTGTTGGGAAAAGAATTGGGTGCCGAAAAGCTCTGTTAGGCCATGCCCATGATTTCAATGACAGGATTTAAGATGGACTCACAGCCGGTGTTCCCTCTAATTAGTTCTCTTCTGCATGGACTCCCTGAATCCGTGTGCAACATCAGTCCCTAGAGCCAGAATTCCATGCTGCAGTCTGCGTCACCACCACAATCACAGTGTGTGGAACATCACAGTTGTTAAAGGAAATGTTGTTCAGAGCTGTTAACACTTGGCCTGAAGCTTCATGGCAGGCGTTGCTGGTTGAAGCTCATTACCCCAGAGATTGGGATGCCTTGTGGTAAATCGTAGAGAATCCATTAGTGGATTTCGCAATTACGACATACAGAAATAGAGTCTGTTAGACTGCTCCATTTCAAACATGAAATTGTGCCCATTAAGGTGTGTGTAGATTGCAGATTCAAATATAACAAATTTATTAGAAACGTGCAAGAAGCAAGTGTTATTCCACCGAAACAACTAGTTTTTTTTTGCAAGCTAACTCAAATTTTAGTAATGGCTAGCACTAAAGATGATTCTATGACATTAGTTCAGGCACATATTGTGTTGAAGCTGAAATCAACTGTGTAGGTATCTCGGTTCATAAATTCAGTTAGCACAGATTCAGGCAGTGACGGCATGTCTAGATATGCTAGGATATGGTGTTGCCGCCTAAATGCCTTCGGCTTCCTTGAGCGGCACATTAGTGAATGTGCTAGCAGTGTCCACTGAGCACATGGATGTGGTATTGCTTTCGATATGTAGGTCTACTGTAGTTTTGTGGTGAAGACATCATCTTCATGTATTTGGAAAAGTTGCTCAGAACTGGTTGTACCAAGTCACTTAATTTAGCCAATTTATGAGCAATAATTGCTATCCTAGTTAGTAATACTACTATCCCATGCACAAATTGAAAAGAAAAAGGTTACACAGAATCATTCATAGACAAGCTAATGCTTGAAGGGATAATGCTTTTGTGTGTCTTGCACAGCCCATGCATAAGTACATGCAAACTGCAGGGACAAATTTGATGCCCATCATCTAGCAGGGTGTTCCACTTTATCAGTTCTAACAAACAATTTTTCTAACTTGCATTTGAGTAGAGTTTGGTCATGCTGTACAGCAGATCCAATTGATGCAAATTTAGGGCCATTGAAAATGTTAAAAATGACATATTTTGTCAGTGAAGTTTCATTTATTCCACACTCTGTCAGACATACAGTTATGCTAGGCATCATTGTATTGCTGAAACACTTCTGTTTAAATTAATGTACGGCGCAGATATATTTCAAATTGCATGACTTCTGGTAGAGTCATCTGCTGAGGCAGTATAACAGCACAAGTGGATCAAATCAAAAATCAATCCACTATAAACCCACTGACTCCCACAGCTACCTGGACTATACATCTTCCCACCCTGCTTCCTGTAAAGACTCCAACCCATTTTCTCAGTTCATCCATCTCCGTCGCATTTGTTCAGATGAGGCCAACTTCGACAAGGGAGCCTCCAAAATGTCCACCTTCTTCCTCAGCTGACGATTCCTGACTTGTCAATGGGTCCCTCAACCGGGTCAAACCCATCTTCCAAACTTCCGTCCTCATCCCCTGTCTTCCCTCCCACAATAGCGCCAGGGTTCCCCTTATCCTTACCTATCATCCCATCACATCCTCATCCCCTTTTGTCCCTCCCGCAGCAGTGATAGGGTTCCCCTTCTCCCACCAGCATCCACATCCGGAAGACCATCAGACGCAATTTCCACCACCTCCAGCGAGGTGCCACCACCAGACGCACATTCCCCTCCCCTCCTTTGTCTGCCTTCTGCAGGGACCGCTCCCTCTGAGAAACCCAGGCCCATTGTTCCTTCAAACCCCCACCACAGCCCCAAGGCACCTGCAGTCAGCAAAGGTGCAACACCTGCCCATTTACCTCCTCCCTCTCCATTATCCAAGGGCCCAAAAATACCTTGCAGCTGAATTTAGTCGACTGCATTCGCTGCTGAAAATATGGGCTGCTATACATGAGGGAAGCGAAGCATAGATTAAGTGATTACTTCACAGAAATCTATGTTTCACTTACAAAAAAGACCCTGAGCTACCTGTTGCCTGCCACTTTAACACACCACCCTGTTCCTGGCCAGCATCTCTGGCTCTGGCTTGTTGCAGTGTTCCAGTGAAGCTCAACGCACCTTGGAAGAACAACACCTCATTTTCCACTGGGGGACCCTGCAGCCCTCCGAACTTGATATCGAGTTCAATAATTTTAGGGTATAAACTCTCCCATGTCCCAGCCACTTACCCCACACAGCTGGCCTTGTTACTACGTAGCCTACCATTATACATTACCTACTATTAATCACTAACAGTCCCCAAAAACAACTACTCACCCTCGTAGCCAGATCATTATCAACTCCTTTGTCTATCCAACTGCTTTTCTGTTTCTTCGGGCTGTATCCTATCGTTTACTCCCCGTCCCATCCCCCTCCCTTTTTTCTGTCCATAAACTGATGTTTTCCCAATGACCATCAGTTCTGAGGAAGGGTCGCCGGACCCGAAACGTTAACTTTGATTTTCTCTTCTCAGATGCTGCCAGACCTGCTGAGCTTTTCCAGAAATTTCTGTGTTTGGAAAATAGAACAGCCCAGCACAGTATAGGCCCTTCAGCCCATGATGTTGGGCCTAACTGTTATCCTACACTATGACCAAACTAACTTGCATACCCTTCATTTTACTACCATTCATGTGCCTATCCAAGAGTAACTTTAATGCCCCTGATGTACCTGACTCTACTACCACCACTAGCAGTGCATTCCACACACCCACCATTCTCTGTGTAAAGAACCTACTTCTGACATCTCCCCTATACCTTCCTCCAGTCACCTTAAAGTTATGCCCCCTCGTGATTGTCATTTTTGCCCTGGCAAAAAGTCTCTGACTATCCACTCTATCTATGCCTCTCATCATCTTGTACATCTGTATCAAGTCACCTCTCATCCTTCTTCACTCCAGTGAGAAAAGCCTTAGTTCCCTTAACCTTTCCTCAGAAGACCTGTCCTCCAGTCCAGGCAGCATCCTGGTAAATCTACACTGCACCCTCTCTAAAGCTTCCACATCCTTTTTTATAATGAAGCAACCAGAACCGAACACAATATTCCAAGTGTGGTCTCACCAGGGTTTTATAGAGCTGCAGCATAACCTCGTGGCTCTTAAACTCAATACCCCTGCCAATGAAAGCCAACACACCAGACGCCGCCTTAATGACGCTATCATCTTCGGTGGCAACTTTGGGGGATTTATGGACATGGACTCAGATCCCTCTGTTCCTCCATAGTGCCAAGAATCCTGCCATTAACCCAGTATTCTACATTCAAATTCAACCTTCCAAAATGAATCACTTCACACTTTTCCAGGTTGAATTACACCTGCCACTTTTTTCTGCCCAGCTCTGCTTCCTGACAATATCCTGTTGCAACCTGCAACAGCCCTCCACACTAACAACCTTCGGGTCATTGGCAAACTTACTAAACCCCCCACCTCCCTCATCCAAGTCATTTATAAAGGTCACAAAGAGCACAGATCCCAGACAGATCCCTGTGGAACACCATTGATCACATAGCACCAGGCTGAATACTTTCCATCTACTACTATTGGACGGCCAATTCTATAATCCAGACAGCCAAATTTCCTGAATCCCGTGCCTCCTGCCTTTCTGAATGAGCCTGTTATGGGGGACCTTGTCAAATGCCTTGCTAAAATCCATATGCACCACCTTCACTGACCTGCCTTCACCAATGTGTTTTGTCACAACCTCAAAGAATTAAATAAGGCTTGAGAGGCATGACCTGCCCCTCTCTCCACCACTGATTATTTCTAATAAAATTGTGCTTTTACAAATAATCATAAATACTATCTCTCAGAATCCTCTGTAATTCCCAGGATTATCCGTAATCCCTTTCTTGTACAAGGGAATAGCATTTGCCACCCTGCAATCATCTTGTACTCCTCCAGTGGATAGTGAGGATGCAAAGATCATCGTCAAAGATGCAGCAATCCCGTAGTAACCTTGGGCATATCCCGTCTAGAACTCATGTTTTTCAATATTTCTAGCATATCCTTCTTCCTAACATCAATCTGTCCAAGCACATCAGCTTGTTTCATACTGTCCTGACAAACTGCAAGGTCCTTCTCCCTGGTGAACACTGAAGCAATCATTAAGGATCTCCCCCTATCTCCTCTGACTCCAGGCACAAGTTCCCTCCACTATCTCTGATCGGCCCCACCCTCACTCCGGCTGTCCTCTTGTTCCTCACGTAAGTATAAAATGCCTTGGGATTTTCCTTAATCCTACCTGCCAAGGCTTTTTCATGCCCCCTTCTAGCTCTCCTAAGTTCATTCTTCGGTTCCTTCCTGGTTACCTTGTAATCCTTTCTCATAAATACGTTCTCATGCCGTCTGCTCCTGTCCCACTCCATGACTATAATAAAGGTCAGGGAGTTGTGGTCACTTTTTCACTGAAATGAAATCTGACACCTGCCAAGCACCAAACCCAATATGACCTCCCGTCTAGTTGGCATATTTACGTATGGAATCAGAAATCTTTCATGGACACACCTGACAAAATCTGCTCCGTCCAAACTATTTGCACTTGGGAGGTTCCAGTCGATATTAAGGAAGTTGAAGTCATCCAAGATAACAACCCTATTACTTCTGCACCTTTCCAGAATCTGCCTGCTGACCTGTTCCCCAGTGTCTCTTGTTATTGGGGGTGTCTGCAGAAAACTCCCAGTAAAGTGATTGCTCCTTTCTTGTTTCTGACTTCCACCCATTCTGACTCAGTCGACAAATCCTCCTCTACGACCTCCCTTTCTGCAGCTGTGATAGCATCCCTGATTAGCAATGCCTCTCCCCTACCTCTTCATGGGCTGAAGGGCCTGTACTGTGCTGTACTGTTCTACCTCTCTTACCTCCATTCCTGTTTCTTTCGAAACATCTAAATCCCGGAAAACCCAAAAACCATTCCCGCCCCGACTATATCCAAGTGTCTGTAATGGCCGCTACAGCGTAGCTCCAAGTACTGATCCATGCTCTAAGTTCCCCACCCTTATTCCTGACATTTCTTGTGGTAAAAAAGGCACACTTCAACCCGTCACACTGACCACAACTTTGCCCTCTCAACTGTCTGCCCTTCCTCTCAGACTCTCTGCATGCTGTGTCTGCCTGTACGTTGGCTACCCCATCCTCTGATCCGTAGCTTCAATTCCCATCTCCCTGCCAAACTAGTTTAAACCCTCCCAAAGAACTCTCTCAGAATTCCTGCCCAAGATATTGGTGCCCCTCCAGTTCAGGTGCAGCGCATCCTCCTTGTACAGGTCCCACCTTACCCGGAAGGTATCCCAATGATCCACATATCTGAAGCCCTTCCTCCTACACCAACTCTGTAGTCACGTGTTCAGCTGCACTCACTCTATTCCTATCCTTACTAGCCGATGGCACTGTAAGTAATCCTGAGATTACCACTCCGCTCGTCCTGTCTCTTTTAGTTTCCAGCCTAACTCTCTATATTCATTTTTCAGGCCCCCGTCCCTTCTCCTAGTTATGTCATTGGTACCAATGTGTACCATGACTTCTGGTTGCTCACCCTCCTCCTTAAGAATCCTGTAGACTCGATCCAAGACATCCCCGACCCTGGCACCTGGGAGGCAACATATCATCCGGAAGTCTCATTTGCAACCACAGAATCTCCTGTCTGTTCCCCTGACCATTGAATCTCCTATCACTATTGCTCTCCTATTCTTCCCCCATTCCCTTCTGAGCCACAGAGCTGGGCTTAGTGCCAAAGGCCTGGCCACTATGGCTTTCCCCAACAGTACCCAAAGAGGTACGCTTATTATTGAGGGGAATGGCCACAGGGGATCCCTGCACTGTTTGCCTATTCCCTTTCCCTCTCCTGATGGTCATCCAGCTACCTTTATTTTGTAACTTGGTGTGACAACTTCCCTACAACTCCTGTCTATCATCCCCTCAGCCTCCCGAACGATGCGGAGTTCATCCAGCTCCTGTTCCATTACGCGATCCTGGAGGGGCTGGAGTTGGGTCCACTTCTGGCAGGTGAAGTCTGCCGGGATACTAGTAGTGACCCTTACATCCCACATCCTACAAGAGGAGCATGCAACTGCCCTAGTTTCTATCCCGTCTGGTCTACATTGCCAAAAGAGATAAAAAGAAAAAACCTCCACACAGCCTTTTTTTGGGGTTAGAGTAGGAGCGTGGCTGGGAAACACTACACATATTGTATTGCAGGTTTAGCCACTGCCTGAATATATTACTTCACTTAAACAGCAGTCCCTGTGTTTGCTCCTACTCAGCCAATCAGACCACATGACAACCAGTCAGCACACTTTGCTTTTGTGCAGTATAAATTCTTGTTCTCTTTGAAATTTGGTATTATGGTAATTCCGTCCTGATGAGTGCAAGACAAAGCTTCAACAGCATTTCTCTTTCTTGTCAGAAATTCTCCATAATTTATCATTGAAGAATAAAGAAGAAATATAACTTGGAATTGGTCAAATTTACAGTGTTACAGTAATGTTTGTCGGAATTTCCAAGAACAAGCACATTTATAACTAAGATAACAAAGTGTGGAGCTGGATGAACACAGCAGGCCAAGCAGCATCTTAGGAGCACAAAAGCTGACGTTTCGGGCCTAGACCCTTGATGAAGGATCTAGGGCCGAAACGTCAGCTTTTGTGCTCCTAAGATGCTGTGTTCATCTAGCTCTACACTTTTTGTTATCTCGGATTCTCCAGCATCTGCAGTTCCTGTTATCTCTGATACATTTATCACTAAGCTTTTTTTAAAAATATTATCCAAGTATTGGACACGGAGGGGTAGATATTATATAATTTGATCTGTTTCACTCAAACAACTTAGATGAAAAGAAACTTTGATTTATCACAATTACTCTAGATTTCTATTGGTTAATTTTGCCCATTTAATGTAACTACTACAAGTGTTTACAGATGATATTAGGGCCACTTCTGAGTAAGAGTGTAAAAGGGTATCATGTTTTATATTGGTAACAAAAGGAAGTTCATTGTTCAATTTTTCTTTTAAGAAGTGATAGGATGTAAACAGTTTCCTGATTTTCATGTGTTTCATCCTCCAAAATTTATATTCTATGTATTGCTGAGATCCAAAACTAATTTTGGAAAGTGAGTTTTTTTATTTGATGCATTAAGGCACTTTTTTATGGTCTCCTTGACAGCTACCTTTTGTTCTTTTTAGAGACTAGTCTTTTTCTTATTCTCACTAATCCCTTTATCAGTTAATACAGTTGCATAGCAACATTACCTTTTGTAATTGTGTTGATACATAAGGTATTTGAGTTCTCGCAGTGATAGAGGAGTTCATGAATATCCACAATTATCAGTCCCATTACATTGAAAGACACAGCACACAGGGAAAAGTTGAATATCACTACTTGGATTGGCACGAGACAACAGGCATATTAACAAAAACTGACAGTCATGCATTTCGACACAAAGCCGTTACTACAAGGTCACATCTAATGTAATTACATCACACATTCACAAAGCTGGAATATTTTAACCCAGGTAGTTATTACTCTTTTGATCCGTCTCAGATCCACGTCAGTCTAGGAGTTATGATTGACCAGAAGCTGAACTAAATTAGTCATATAAATAATGCATTTATAAGTTTGAGTCAGAGGTCAAGTATCCTGCAGTGAGTAATTCCTCAGAACTCCCAAAAACCAGTCCACCATCTACAAGGCACAAATCAGGAGTAGCAAGTTTCCTTAGATAGCACCTTCCAAACCCATGACCACCACTATCTATCAGAGCAAGAGAGGAAGGTGCCTGGGAATGTCCAAACTACTCTCCATTCCGTATTGCAAATATATTGTCATTTTTCCAGTGTAGTTAGTTAAAGTTCTGGGACTGCCACAGTAAGAACACTACAGGGTACCTACACTGAATTTGTTTATAGCCATTCAGGAAGGTAGCACACCACTATCTTCTCAAACGCAAACTAGAAATGGGCAATAAATGCTGGCCAGCCACTGGCACTTGCATCTCATGAATGCAATAGAAAAATTGAAACTCAAATCTAAATTTAATAAGTGTTCATTACAGCAGGATCCACTACGATCTTGCTTTATATATAGTTCCTGGCCATATTCAGCCTTAAACTAGACTAGAACATAGAGATTCCATGTTCACCTGTACATAATTAATTATCTTAATGATTTAAAGTTTTCCAGTTTCGAGCCGACCAAGTAATTCACCATTGACAGGCTTGAAGCTGTTATCTCTTCTTTCCAACATCTCTCTCCTTCCCAGCCCGTGCTTTTCCAATCACAAGTGAGTTACTGGTAAACCTGTTAGCAGCAAGGACATGACACAACCAGCCTTAACTGGAGAAGCAAATCTCACTCTTTTTACTTCTGTTCAGCTCACAAAGACAACTTTTCTTCCATTGGTCACCCCCATAAGTGGATGTTCCAGGGCAATTTGGGAACTTGCAGGGGATAGTTTACAATTTTCCCTAGTGTACTTTGAATATTCTAATATATGACACATGAAACTCACTATTTAGTTTATAATTACGTCACAAAATTTGCAAAAGTCAATAGTTTAGAGTCCAGAATCAAGATGGAAAGTCTTGTTGCGGATTAATTTTGTATTAAGAGGGAATTTCTTCTTATTGTGAAGTTGTACTTGCATAAGTTTGCACATTCTCCCCATGTTGGTGTGAGTTTCCTCCGGGTGCTCCAGTTTCCTCCCACAGTCCAAAGATGTGCAGCGTAGGAGAATTGGCCATGCTAAATTGCCCATTGTGTTCAGGGATATGTAGATTAGGTGGATTTATAGGGGAACAGGCCTGGGTGGGTGCTCTGTGGGTCGGTGTGGACTTGTTGTGCCGAAGAGCATGTTTCCACACTAAGGATTCTGTGATTTGCATCAATGCACAGCCTAAAGAGCCTTGGTTTGAAAATGGCAAAACAACTATCAGTTAATGGATGCAATGCTGTTCCAATTAAATTGTTTACAGCCCCGCAAAAGATTTTTAACTTTCATATTGCCAATGCGCCTGTCCATAATCTAACTTGGGTTTTATTCTCTAACTGTAGAAATCAAAAAACCAAAGAATGTTGAACCAAAGGAGGATAGTGACCTGGAGATGATCAAAGCTGGTGACTTAGAAATGATACAGGATGAAAAGGATGAGGAAAATGAAGAACAGTCTGAAGATGATGGAGGACCAACTTTGCCTTTGGGGTTAACAGGTATACCTGTTTTTGAGGTGTAAACACTGCTGCTGCTGTGTGTGAAAGCAAGTTGGAATCCATGAGCTCATAGAAAATGTGTGCACTTCATTTTTGGGATTGAATTACATAAACAGGTTGATACTGAGAGTCAGTAGATGATCAGGAATGGTTGAGATGATGACATAGAACTGCCTGTTTTACTGTAGTTCATAGCAAAACTGGTATTTGTTCTGATGTTGCCAATGAGCAGCAAATTGAGGATCTTAGATTTTGGGAGTTCGTGACCATTGCTAGGCAGCTGATCATTTGTAAGGAATTTTGGAATAGTTTTAGTTTAAGAAGCAGATGTTATGCATTCTATAAACAAAAATAAATAAAGTATGTGCCCGTGTCAATTGAGGTTGTTTCACTGATGCCAAAGGGTGATCAAGCAGTTGGCAGAGTATGTCAAACTCATTAAAGTTGTGAAGGCAACATCCTATTCTCTCATTGAAGTGTCGTGGAACTCTTCAGGCTCTGTGTCCTCCTTCTAGTCAATCTTCCAGCTGAAGAAAACAACTACCTGGCAATCAGTCATCTGACAAGGACTGTCCTCTGCCTTTGAATATTTTTTGATACACCCTATGTTTGTGTCTGGCAATCTACATGGATTAAAAAGATTCAGAAAAGTGACACTCGGCAAGGACCAATGTTTAAGATGTCAGAATAACTGTTGTCCCTTTGCTACACCTTCTGAAGGTTAGTTTTAATTCATTTTGGGAAGAAGATTTTATTTTCCCAACAATGCATTAATTATAGGGCAATGCCACTTTTTTTCCAAATCTGTTCTCTTGTATCAGACTCCTGACAAGTGCAAGACAAAATGCTTTGACTATTTTTCTCCTTTTTAGGATTGTTTACATTCAGTACTGCCAGCCTCTTGTAGAGTTCAGTCAGCTTGGAAACAGTATATAAGCAGGTTCAAACATAGAATTGTTTAAAAAAAATGGCAGTGATTAGTAACAACCATTCAAGATCTCTAGGAAAGGGAGATTGGAAATGGGCTGTAGATTGCAAGGATACGTATGGCCCAGGCTAGACTTCAGTAGCAGTAACTTTGAAGAAAAAGTACCCGAGGAGAGGAAACCTTTTACAATACACATGCGTAGGGGCAGGAAGGTGAAGTTGCATATTCAGTAGCTTTAAGAGTATTTGATATCATAGCTGTCAAGACGGATGCTCCCATCTCTCCTTTGTATTTAGTTCTTGGGTCAAGGCTGTGATGCATTCTGAAGAGCAATGGTTCTGTTGGAACTTGAACTGGATGTTGGTCCTCAGGCTATTGGTACACAGGTGTTGATTAAAGATTCAGTTAATGAATCCTTGCATCACTTGATCACATAGGATGACTGTTAAGAAAGTAATTTGTCAGGATAGATTATCTTCTTTTGTAGATATGACATACATGGATAAGCTTTCACATTATTTTATACAATCTAATCTAATCCAATCCAGTTTCACATAAGAGAGCAGCTGATGCACGGGACTTTAGCACCAAAGCCAAAATAATCCTGACTCCCCAGAATCAGAGCACTATCTCTAAAGCCCAAATCAGCATTGTGATTTAGTATATTAAATTGTTTAGATGAATGTAGATCCAGCAAAACTCAGACAGCTTGATGCACACAAGAAAAACGAACCCATTTGATCTGTACTGCATTCATCATGATATTTATTGTCTCCATCACAGTGCATGGTGGCAGGAGTATGTATCATCACCTAGGTTTCATTGACAGACCTTTTCAAAACTACAGTATTACCACCTAGATGAGCAAGGCAGCAGACACAAAGGAGAACCATCATCTGCCCACAAGTTTCTTCTGCAAGTAATTACCACTGGTCCAAATCCGAGATGTTCTCCCTTACAGTTCTCTGCTCAGATTGCAGCAGTTCAAAAAGGTGGCGCATTACCACTTTCACAAGTGGATCAGGGGATGAGTAATAAATCCTGCTTTAATCCATTGCACATAGTGTAAAACTGTTGAAAAGAGAAGCCTCTTGACAATTATCTGAGACTTGCATGCCAACAGCATAGCATGTCAGGTTTTATTAGCTCAGTTGAGATTAACTGAGAAATTTTAAAAAGGCAGTTGTCTCTTTGAACTTCAATTGCTGAAATTCTTCGAAATCTGCAAACTAAGTAAGTAAAGAAGGTATTTCCCTTTTAAGTTTCCATTTTCAAAACAAGTTGTCATAGGATCTTGCAATTTAAATGGCATAAACATCTTGGGTCAAAGTACAGGAAAAAAACATGATGCAAAATAGGAGCATTCAATGACCCTGCCTCCACCCATTTTATGAGGCAGAATATTCCAAAATTGCACAACCCTTGGAGGGAAACATTTCCTTCCTCAGAAAGGGCCGACCATAGTTTTAAACTGTGCCCCGTACCACTTGCCTTGCCCACAAGAGGAAACATCCTTTTCACATTCATTTTGACAGAACTAATCATGATCTTCAATCAAGTTATCCCTCCCTCTTCTAAACTCCAGTAAAGCAAGCGCAGCCTGTCGAACCTATCCTCAAAAGAATCTAGCAAGCCTTCTGTAAATCACTTCCAATATGTTTACATGCTCCTTTAAGTAAGCAGACCAAAACTGCACTGTCTTTGAGTTGTGCTGTCATCAACGCCCTGTATAATTGAACCACAGCATCCTTACTTTCATGTTCAGGGGTGTATGGGTTATAGGGGGATGGGTCTGGGTGGGATGCTTCAAGGGGCGGCGTGGACGTGTTGGGCCGAAGGGCCTATTTCCACACTGTAGGGAATCTATTCTAATTCCTGTCCTACGAAAGGATAGCATCCCATTAGCCTTCTAGATTATTTGCGGTGTCTGCATACAAATATTTTGTGATTCATGCACCTGAACACCTAAGTCCCTCTGCACGTCCGAGTTCTGCAGAGTGAATCTCCACTTAATTAATAGTCTGTTTTTTATATTCTTCCTGTCAAAGTGAACAACTTTATCTATTCCCACATTATACTGTGCCTGCCAATTCTTTGTCCACTCAGGCAACCTATCTGTATTTGTCTGCAACTTCTTTGTGTCTTCACAACATACTTACCCACACATCTCGGTGTTGCATACACAGTAAGTGTTAGCAGAGTTGGAATACTTAAAGTGATTAAGTTGCCAGGATTGTATAGGGTGCTGCCTTTAATGTAGAAGGTGGTCAGGGAGGAAAAAGCAAATGTTCAAAGGATTATTTTCCAATCTTCACTAGACATGAGTGTGGTGCCAGAGGGCTTGAGGAATGCAAATGTGTTTCCATGGTTTAAAAAGGGTATGACAAAAATGCCAAACAATCATAGGCCAGCTAGTCTTACTTTGGTGGGAATATTGTTAAAATCAATCCTGAGGGATCAGATAAACTGTCACGTAGCAAGTCATGGACTGATAGTCAGCATGGCTTAGAAGTTTGATGCGGTTTTTTGAGGAAATGATAAGGAGGATCAATGAGGATAGACAACGTGGCTTTATTAAGCAGAGAATTACTAACTTAAGATGGCTTGTAAATGTGTAATGCAATGAAGTCTACTACTTTTTTTTCTCTATGAATTCTTTTAAGATTCAACAATCCCAAAATAGAGCAGGATGAACACAGCAGGCCAAGCAGCATCAGAGGAGCAGGAAAGCTGATGTTTCGGGCCTAGACTCTTCAGAAAATGTTTCAGAAAACTCCTCATGCTGCTTGGCCTGTTGTGTTCATCCAGCTCTACACCTTGTTATCTCGGATTCTCCAGCATCTACAGTTCCTGCTATCTCTGAACCAAAATTATCTCATTCTCCTCAACTTCAACTGTTCTCCTTGAGGTAAAATTTCTATTTACAGCCTGTTAAATGTGGCACACTCAATCCTTAATCTGCTTACTTTGCAATACTTCCAAGCTAATCTGCTGATAGCTGTCATCTATTTGGCTATTTTCTCAGTAAGCTGCAAACCACTTGCACCCACTATCAGGGAAGCACTCCTCAAATTGAAACCAGAGAACTTCCTTAAACTCAAACACAAAGTAATTGAGAAACTCAGTAATTCTGGCAGCATCGGTAGGGAGAAAAGCAAAATTTTAAGTTTCAACCCTCCAAAGGGTTGCTGGACTCTAAACATTAACTCTTTTTCTCCAGAGATGCTGCCAGACCTGCTGAGGTTCTCCAGCACTTTGTTTTTCTTTCAGATTTTTAGCATTGACAGTTTTTTTTGTTTTACTATCCATAACAATGTCGTCTGCACTGAACATAGAACTTTACAGCACAGTACATGCCCTTCGGCCCTCGCTGTTGTGCCAACCTGTCATACTGATCTCAAGCCCATCTAACCTACACTATTCCATGTACATCCATATGCTTATCCAATGACGACTTAAATGTACCCAAAGTTGGCGAATCTACTACCGTTGCAGGCAAAGCGTTCCATTCCCTTACTACTCTCTGAGTAAAGAAACTACCTCTGACATCTGTCCTATATCCTTCACCCCTCAATTTAAAGCTATGCCCCCTCGTGCTCGCCGTCACCATCCTAGGAAAAAGGCTCTCCCTATCCACCCTATCTAACCCTCTGATTATTTTATATGTTTCAATTAAGCTACTTTCAAATTGATCTTTAAATTATGCCTTGTTTACAATTTCCTAATTAATCTGAAGAAGAGATTTTATAACCTTTCAGCTCTTATTATTTTTAGAAACTGATTTGGCTCTAACTCTCGAAACAACATCTTTTTGGATTGCAGTATTAGAACATAGAACATAGAACAGCACAGAACAGGCCCTTCAGCCCACAATGTTGTGCCGACCATTGATCCTCATGTATGCACCCTCAAATTTCTGTGACCATATACATGTCCAGCAGTCTCTTAAATGACCCCAATGACCTTGCTTTCACAACTGCTGCTGGCAACACATTCCATGCTCTCACAACTCTCTGCGTAAAGAACCTGCCTCTGACATCCCCTCTATACTTTCCACCAACCAGCTTAAAACTATGACCCCTCGTGCTAGCCATTTCTGCCCTGGGAAATAGTCTCTGGCTATCAACTCTATCTATGCCTCTCATTATCTTGTATACCTCAATTAGGTCCCCTCTCCTCCTCCTTTTCTCCAATGAAAAGAGACCGAGCTCAGTCAACCTCTCTTCATAAGATAAGCCCTCCAGTCCAGGCAGCATCCTGGTAAACCTCCTCTGAACCCTCTCCAAAGCATCCACATCTTTCCTATAATAGGGCGCCCAGAACTGGACGCAGTATTCCAAGTGCGGTCTAACCAAAGTTTTATAGAGCTGCAACAAGATCTCACGACTCTTAAACTCAATCCCCCTGTTAATGAAAGCCAAAACACCATATGCTTTCTTAACAACCCTGTCCACTTGGGTGGCCATTTTAAGGGATCTATGTATCTGCACACCAAGATCCCTCTGTTCCTCCACGCTGCCAAGAATCCTATCCTTAATCCTGTACTCAGCTTTCAAATTGGACCTTCCAAAATGCATCACCTCGCATTTATCCAGGTTGAACTCCATCTGCCACCTCTCAGCCCATCTCTGCATCCTGTCAATCAGCCCATCTCTGCATCCTGTCAAATTGTGGAAATCACTTCTCCAGCTCTTTTGCTAAGTAAACTTACCTGCTGTTTTACAGTTCTACTCTTCTACCTTGTTTTCATCAAACAAATATGAGTAACTTTTTGAATCTTCTTATAAGTGTTCTTGCAGTTTCAAAGGCCCAGCATTTTAGCTAGCTGTTACCATCTTATTGGCAAGATGCCCCCACATTTTAAAATTTTAATTTAAGACTGTTAAGCATAATAGGCTTTGGCTTGCTACAGTTGCATTTGTCCAATTTTCTACAGCTAAGCTTCAGTTCTTAAAATGACATGTTATACTTTTAAAAAAACTATCCATTCTCAAACACCATGAACTGGATATTCACAACAATGCTTGTCTTAGCAATAAACATGGACATTATGGATTGTTTTATAACTCTTCTGGTTCACATATCCTTTCCAGAAAGAAATTTGCCATCCATATTCGATGTGGCCAATAGATGACTCTAAACCTGTAGCAATGCAGTTGACTCTTTGGTTAAATTTTTTTTCAGAAAGTGCTTGTTATTCAGTGTGGTACAGCTGCGATAGGCTATAAATTTATGGTCTTGCAGCAAAACTCGCATGAAGATGAAGTAAAAACCTGTGCAATACTTAGTAAATGTCATTTGAAACAAAAACAGATTGTATGAAAGCATACAAGTCTGATTATAGAAAAACCTAATTGGTGAATGGCTGTGATTTACTCAATATGTTAGCAGTTACTTGCCATGTTTTGAAGTGATAAATTTTAAAGAAGCTGCAGTTTTTCCACAGCTTTATTCAGTGTGGTCAGATTTTGGTACATAGCACCAGAGAGAGAAGTCAAGGTGATTAATATAAATACATTCTAGAAGAAGCTAGATAAGGACATGAAATGACATGAAGAACAGAAGGAAATGTTATAGCTTTATCTGAAGATGGGTAGCAGAATAAACATTAGCATGGATCTGTTGGTTAAATGGCCCACCTTTGTACTAGCCATACTTCGGTGTTTTGGCAATATTTCTGAATTTTTAATAGACTGAAGTAATTACACTGAAGCTTTCATCAAAATTTGAATCCAACGGTGTGATCACTATCATTGGTCTTTGTGATGAAAGTAGCCCCTTCAGGTGCTACTTATTTAATTTCCTGCGCTTTGTATTCAGGTGCTTTTGAAGACACTGCTTTTTCCTCTTTGGCTGACATGATTAGTGAGAATACTTTGAAAGGGATTGCTGACATGAGCTTTACTCATATGACACTCATTCAACAGAAAAGTATCCGACCTTTACTGGAGGGCAGGTAAGTTGTGTTTACTGTTTATTTCATACAGCTTGAACATTATTTGTGATTTGATATTTCAGAACATAGAACAGTACAGCACAGAACAGGCCCTTCAGCCCACAATGTTGTGCCGACCATTGATCCTCATGTATGCACCCTCAAATTTCTGTGACCATATGCATGCCCAGCAGTCTCTTAAATGACCCCAATGACCTTACTTCCACAACTGCTGCTGGCAATGCATTCCATGCTCTCACAACTCTCTGTGTAAAGAACCCGCTTCTGACATCCCCTCTGTACTTTCCTCCAACCAGCTTAAAACTATGACCCCTCATGCTAGCCATTTCTGCCCTGGGAAATAGTCTCTGGCTATCAACTCTATCTGTGCCTCTCATTATCTTGTATACCTCAATTAGGTCCCCTCTCCTCCTCCTTTTCTCCAATGAAAAGAGACCGAGCTCAGTCAACCTCTCTTCATAAGATAAGCCCTCCAGTCCAGGCAGCATCCTGGTAAACCTCCTCTGAACCCTCTCCAAAGCATCCACATCTTGCCTATAATAGGGCGACCAGAACTGGACACAGTATTCCAAGTGCGGTCTAACCAAAGTTTTATAGATCTCACGACTCTTAAACTCAATCCCCCTGTTAATGAAAGCCAAAACACCATATGCTTTCTTAACAACCCTGTCCACTTGGGTGGCCATTTTAAGGGATCTATGTATCTGCACACCAAGATCCCTCTGTTCCTCCACACTGCCAAGAATCCTATCCTTAATCCTGTACTCAGCTTTCAAATTCGACCTTCCAAAATGCATCACCTCGCATTTATCCAGGTTGAACTCCATCTGCCACCTCTCAGCCCATCTCTGCATCCTGTCAATGTCCCGCTGCAGCCTACAACAGCCCTCTATACTGTCAACGACACCTCCAACCTTTGTGTTGTCTGCAAACTTGCTGACCCATCCTTCAATCCCCTCATCCAAGTCATTAATAAAAATTACAAACAGTAGAAGCCCAAGGACAGAGCCTTGTGGAACCCCACTCACCACTGACTTCCAGGCAGAATATTTTCCTTCTACTACCACTCGCTGTCTTCTGTTGGCCAGCCAATTCTGTATCCAGGCAGCTAAGTTCCCCTGTATCCCATTCCTCCTGACCTTCTGAATGAGCCTACCATGGGGAACCTTATTTTAAAAGGTGTTTTTTTTTCTTTTGTTGCATTGCTGTTTTGTCAACCTGATAACAACTTAGACTTTATCTAAATAATGCAATGAGAAGTAGCAGAGGTTAAACTTCTTTTCTGAGTTTACCTTCTTCACACCAAATGGGGATGTACAAATTGTTGCTTTTGCAACATTGCCCTTAGGCTTTGCAATAACTTATCCATGGCACTTTTTTCTTTCATCTCCTGTCCCTTTGGTAATAATGCTCCACAGATCTATGTTCAGTTCCTGTTTGTATACTGATAACATCTACCCTCTACTTTTCTACCACTCTTTGTCAGGCTGTAGCTCCAACACCTAGTCTTTGAATTGTAATTTCCCATATCTAATACGTATAGGCAAAATTTGAAGTTGTCATATTTGGTTCTTGCTGCAATCTCAGAACCAGAGTTGGCAATTTTATCCTGTTGTTGAGCTTTATGAGCAACTTTGAGCCCTGAATCGAAGGAAGGGTCTGTTGGTCTTGGAGCCCAGAGGAGGTTTACAGGAATGATCCTGGGGATGAAGGCTTTGTCATATGGGATTTCTGGGTCTGTACTCAATGGCAATTAGAAGGATGAAGGAGGCATCTTGTTGAAACTTAGAATACTGAGAAGCCTGGACAGAGTGGACATGGAAAAGATGCTTCCCGTCTCTTTGTATGTACGCTTCACCATATTACTCAATTCTCTTCAGCCCACAACACCTCTAAAGCTATTTCTCTGACCTTTTGTGCAAGTCCCCCTCCTTTTACCCCAATCGTTGGTGACTATTACACTGGACTTTTTTGAAACTTTCCAGTTTCCTGCGCTTACTCTACTATTTTACAGACCCTTTTAAAAAAACCCACCTCTGTGAGCACTTGCTCTTATCTGTCTTCATAATCCCATTTGGTTTAGTATGTCATCTTCGATAATGCTTCTGTGAAACATTTTGGAACAACTTGTGCATTAAATGTACAAGTGCAAATTCGTGCAGCAAAATAATTGAGAGGACTATTTCTTTTGAAACATATTTAAAGCTACTTGTCTTTTTTTCCGTAACTGGCATTTTTGATCATCGTTTTTGATTCTAAAACCATTGCCTGGATGGTGGGCATAAATTTGTAAGATATGTCTTTCCAGGCGTAACTATTTATTCAGGAGGAATAATAAAACTCCGATAGAAAACACAAGTCAAAGCCATGAAATTAAAACCTAACTTCTTATTTTAGGGATATTTTGGCTGCTGCAAAGACAGGCAGTGGAAAGACATTGGCATTTCTCATTCCTGCCATTGAACTGATCTACAAACTTAAATTCATGCCCAGAAACGGTAAGCAAATGGCTCAGGTTCTAATCGTTTTACTTGATTGAAGCTGGATAGCGGTCCACTCTCTCTATTAGACAAGTTTGCTTATTAGAATTCATATTTTAATTATTTAAATAGAACTTGCTTGATTTGTAAGGCTTGGGGCATACATTCAGATGATAGCAAATAATGTTTTTAATTTTTGATAAAATGATGGAAAAGTTGAACAAGTCTGATAGTATCTATGGATAGAGAATCAGTTAGCGATTCTGGTGTTCTTTTATCTGAACTGAGACTACCAAACATGCAAATTGCCAATTTTTTTCTGTCATTTTAGATTTCCAGCATCCACAGTATTTTGTTTTCCTAATACTGCTTTATAAACGTAGTACTTCAGTAGCTGAAATTGTTTTTGAAAGAAAATTTGACTGTCAAATATATGTTTACCTTCATTTCAAGCCGTACAAATGTTTTTGCTTAGTAAAATACAATAAATTCTCTAAAAGTAAAAAATATCCTTATTCAGCCTGTTTTTGAGCCCGTTTTCCTTTCAGACTCAATCGTACCTCAGTTCTTTACCATTGTAGTCATCTCAGTTTTGAAGCAGAAATAGATGAGATGTTGTTCATAAAACTACACTGTGTTCCTTGTCTGTAACCAAAAAAATTTATTTCCGAAGGAACGGGTGTCCTCATTCTTTCACCAACTCGAGAATTAGCCATGCAGACCTATGGTGTTCTGAAAGAATTAATGGCGCACCATGTTCATACTTATGGCTTACTCATGGGAGGCAGCAACAGAACTGCAGAAGCACAAAAATTGGCAAATGGAATTAACATCATAATAGCCACTCCTGGCAGACTTCTGGATCATATGCAGGTAGTATGCATTTATCTCTTAACAACAGCCCCATAAACACACACAAGAAAGGACTTGCATTTGGATAGTATCCTTCATGACTTCAGGAAATCACAAAATGTTTTGCAGTCCATTACATTTTTATTTTAAGAGTGGCTGGCCTATATTGTGCAACAGCATAGATACGTGTATTATTTTGGTCATGTTGATTCAGGAATAAATATCGGTCATGCCTTGGGAAGAGCTCCTCAAATCTCTCTCAATACTGTCAAGAAATCTTTTTATGCTCACTTAAGTGGAAGAGAGGCCCACAATTTAATATTTCAGTTTAAAAGACATTAGCACCAACAGTACAGCACTTCTGAGATACAGCACTAACATGAGAGCTTAGATTATATGATCAAGTATCTAGAATGGAGCTTAAACTCAAATTACTACATCAGGTAAGTGTGTTTCCACTGACTGAGGCTGGCACTTTTAAAAGGAAGGAATTGTCATTTTTGGCCTTGAATGCACAATGAGCCTTTTTGTAAATAAGTTTTCTTGCCCTTCCTGTACTGGCCCCTTTCATGTGGGTAGAGCTGCTCCGCAGTATAGAAAATGCTGTAAATACACAGCACGTCAGACAGCATTTTTGGAGACTAAAACAAGATGGCCTGTTAAGGTTCATGACATTTCAACACCCTGATGAAACACCATTGACTCAACATGTGTGATATACAAGTATCAAAATGCTAGTTCATCTTGTGTGATGTTGCAACGAAGCCAAATCTATTCCCATTCCCAGAGACAAAATTCCAGTAGAAATTCCTTTCCTAACTGAAAAACACGACAAGAATTTGATTTCCAACCACCCTGACTGTGGACAGCTGGTTTACCCTAACCGGCAGCTGAACCTGAAGTTCGTGATGTTTGTTTTTGTATTTACTTGTTTGTCATACTTCAAAAATATACATGCTTTTGAGTTGTGAAGAGGATTTAATTCAGCCTGTGTTCTTTCTCAAAGATAGTTTCAGTTATAATTACTTTGCTAAACAATGGAATCCGTGATAATATTGGATCTATCTAGTCTGTGTTCTTCTTTTAAGATGTAGTATCTAGACTTTTCTTCATGTGATGTGGGGATTGCTTTCCAGACCAGCATTTTATTGTATGCACCTGATTGCCTTGGAAAGTAGTAATGAACAGCCTTGAAGCACTGCAGTCCTCTGGGTATAGATATACCCACTGTGCTGGTGGGGAGGGGTGTTTCCAAAATTTTGACCAAACAGCAGTGAAGGAACAATAATGTGGTTACAAATCAGAATGGTGTGTGGCTTGTATGTTGTTGTGCAGATGCTGCCCTTCATTCTTGCAAAACCTGAAATGTAACATTGCTCATCTGATTCAATGTATACAGCGCTTGCTGAACAATTGAGTGTGCAAATAACTGCACTAACACTCAATTTGTGATTGTCCCTCAAGGTCCTAATTTTTTTATGCTTACTAGAAGCCCATAAAAACTGAAGGAATATGTTCAAGTCTTGTCTTTTTTTTAATTACCCTGTAACTTGCAACCTCCTGTAATTGTAAGATTCAGATACTTGTAGGATCTCCTTGTAGTCAGATAGGTGTGCTTTTTATCTTGCAGCACATTTACTCTTCCCATGTAACAGACATGCTTTGTTGAATTCAAATGCCGATAGGAGTAAGATAATCTGGAAATATACACTCCACTTTCAGCCATGTTAAATTGTAACTCCCTCTTTTTCCCTGCTGCAATTGGGAGGGGTCCCTGTTATCAGAATTTAGGTGTCTATGCTTGACCTTTAATACAAATTAATCCACTCCTCCAGTCTCGTGTTGTGGTAGGCAGCACCTTCGGCTTATCTCCTCGCATTTCTTTTATGTTTTTCAAGTTTCATTTTTGCATTATGACCCTTTCTGGTAATTCTGTTTCCTCTGAGTTGTAGACTTGGAAATTTACAATGTAAATTTTTCAAAATCACAATTCCTTTCTTGTTGTTTAGAACACATCATCTTGGCTTCACATCATACATAATGAATTTACAATTATTGTCATCTGTGCTTTTCTTTTCCCTCTGCCTTAATTTGTGTGCCTGAGTGCCTAATTAATGTTTTGTTTTGAAAAATTCAGAAATAATGTGAACAGTATTCAGATAATTGAGATTCAAAAATCTTCCACTTGAGATACTATTTGGATGCCTTATTTTGCTAATCTCCTCTTGGCAGAACACGCCAGGATTTATGTACAAGAACCTGCAGTGTTTGATAATAGATGAAGCAGACCGTATCCTCGAAGTGGGATTTGAAGAAGAGTTGAAACAGATAATTCGACTTCTGCCAAGTGAGTCAATTCAGTTATCCCACTTATACTTTGAAGGCAGTATTACTGTGATACGTTGAGATAGTAATAATCATTATCGTGATAGTAACTTTTTTTCCAAAAATCCCAGAAATACAATATTAAATACTTTCCATTTCAAATTAATTTTAACTATTTTAGTCAGGATAAACTAAAACTTTGTCTGTCCATGTCTATATTTAGAATTTGGGATGAATTAGGTTCATGTAGCCTCTCTTGGGTCAGTTTTGTTTCATCAAACAGGTTCTGAGGAAGGGTCACTTGATCTGAAACATGAATTCTGTCTGATTCCTGTCCACAGATGCTGTCAGACCTGCTGAGCTTTTCCAGCAATTCTTGTCTTTGTTTCTCTTCCATCAAATCTTGTCTGTATATGTAGTGTATTTGCTATTTCATTCATTGCCTTATTTCTATTTTTTGAGGTGGAATGTAAACAAAATGCGGAAACCTGAAAACCTTCACCCTGGTTTGCCCTTATTTTCACCTAACATCCCAACTAATATTTTCCAACATGAGTCCCTGAAAGAAACATGATTCCATCTGTATCACTATCTCTTCCCTAGCTTGTAGATTTTCAATTTTCTATTTTAACATTTATATTTATTTGTCTGCGTCGTCTTAAAAAAAATCTACAAAATTAGAGCTCCTCAAATTTACAAATTTATCAAATTTATAAGCTGTTACTGAGGTTATTTCTGTTATTTAGGAAGGGGAAAAAAATGGAGTGAAGTGACACGGTTGCATTGGTGCAGGAACTTTTTCGCTAATCTCCACAGCAATCATTAGCGAATGCTTTTAAATGTTTAACAGTTTATGGTGCATTTTGTAAATTGATTGTTTGGCTCTGACTTTCATGATTATTTCTCAACTTGGAATACTTCTAATTTTAATATGAGGAGATATATTTTAGTTGGTTGACTGATTTGCAAACTATCTTTTTTGCTAATTTAGCAATAAGGGAAATAAAAAATAAATTAAGAAGTGGAGGTCTTTGAAACAAAAATAAATTAATTCTCCAACCTACAACCCCATGGTCTCAATGTGGACCTTACTAGTTTCAAAATCTCCCCACCTCCAGCCCCATCCCATGACCAACCCTCCCCTTCAACCACACCACCTGGACGTGAAACAACCTGTCTGTCTTCTTTCCCACCTATCCGCTTCTCCCACTTCACTGACCAATCCCCAGTACTGCCTACCTGCACTCACCTATCACCATCCCACCTACCTTCCCCAGCCCCTTCACTCCTCTATCTATTTCAGAGCTCCTTTTCCCCCCTCCCACATTTCTGAAGAAGGATCCTGACCCGAAGTGTGTGCTTTCCTGCTCCGTTGATGCTTCCTGGCCTGCTGTGCACCTCCAGCTCCACGCTGTGTCATCTCTGACTCCAGCATCGACAGTTCTTACTGTCTCTCAATTCTTAATGGCTTGCTTCCAATCTTCACAGGGCGACGACAAACAATGCTTTTCTCTGCTACACAAACTCGCAGAGTGGAAGATTTAGCAAAAATCTCACTGAAGAGGGAACCTTTGTATGTCGGTGTTGATGATGACAAAGAAACTGCTACTGTAGAAGGCCTTGAGCAAGTAAGATGAATGTTTAATTTTCAGTTTTTACTGGCATTTTTGTTTTGTTTTTAATCATGCAAATATGCAGTGCAAATTTTGTTAGAATTTACAAGAGGTAATTTTAACATATCAAGTAGTTCAGTATGCAATTTTTCAAAGATTCATTTGTGATTTACTTGTCAAAATAGTTCAAAATAGAGACAGTTTTGTCCTGAGAACTACTATGGATCATGATCTACGTTGCCATATAAGATTAGTTTTGTGATATTATAAGAAGGTGCTGTCCTACTATTTTAAGAAGTTGTTCATACCGAACATTGATCTCACTGCATGGGACTGATTCTGGACTCCCTGCAATAGGAAGGCTGTTGTCAAACTTGAAAGTGTTTGGAAAAGATTTACAAGGTTGTTGCCAGGATTGGAAGATTTGAGCTATAGGGAGATGCTGAATAGACTGGGGTATTTTCCCTGGAGTGTTGGAGGCTGAGGGCTGAACTTTTGAGAAATATAAAATCATGCTGGGCATGAATAGGTAAATAGATAAGGTATTTTCCCCAGGGTGGGGGAGACCAAAACTTGAGCGCATAAGTTTAAGGGGATACAGGAAAAATTTAAAAGAAACCTGAGGAGCAATGTTTTCACGCAAAGGATGGTGCGTGTATGGAAGGAGGTGCTAGAGGAATAGTTGGAGGCTGGTACAGTTACAATATTTGTAAGGAATCTGAATGTATTCATAATTAGGAAGGGTTTAGAGCCATGTATACCAAATGCTGATAAATGTGACGAGATTAATTTCAGATATCTGGGTTGGACTTGAGGCTCTGTTTCCATGCTGTACATCCCTCTGACTCTATGACTTATTAGCAAATAGAAAACATCAACTAGCACTTTCCCTGGCAAGTACAACAGATGGCCACCTTTGCTTATGTCAATCATGAATCAGAACCCATTAAATCATAAGCAGGGACAAATCTTTAGGTCGTTAAGTTTATTGAGCCAGCTGTGCCATTCACTAAGATTATGGATGATCTGATTATGTCTCTAACTACACATGTCTGCTTATGCCGCTCCTGTATTCTTTACTGACCTAGCTTCCACTGCTCTGAGATAGCGAGTTTCAAATAGCTAGGAGCCCTCCTCTGCTATGAATATGAGTCCACTCTTTTTTTAAACTAGTACTAAATTCTCCCACAAATGAAATGTATGTATGTAGCTTTCAGAATCCTGTTCTTTGAAGGTAGAAAGAACAGGTACACACTACACCTGTTTCAACTCACCAAAAGAAGTGGCAGTTGTTCTAAGGCTTATTTCTTGTGGCTGTGTCTTAATTAAACAGAATCAACTTGCCTGTTTTAATATTTAGGCCAGACTCCGGTAGTTGACTCAGTCTAACCGGTGCATTCACCATGGCAGCATCTGTGCCAATCAGCACTATTTTGTTGTACAGTGTAATGTTTTTCCCTCTGTATTGGTGTTCTTGCCAATTTGTCTGATGAGAATAAGATGAAAATCTTTGATAAAATGTAATTTTTCAGCTGTCCTTCAGATCTGAACTTGCAGGACCATTTCTGTGCCCTTACCCCAGAAACTATTAAAATCCATTAACTAACTACTTAGCAATGATGTACCTGGCTTGCAATTATTTGTCGCTTCTCATCACCTTTAGATTTTTATCCGGCCTTATGAAGTAACACATTAATTTCTCAACTATGGCAAGTAGCACTGCTAACTTGTCTGCTGAGTGACTAAAGTGGCTTAGCCAAATTCAACAGTACAAGTTTATTGGTGGGGGAGGGGGGAATTTCAGCTTTACATAAAACCCATAGTACTGTCAATTATTCCCCTTTTTTTGAAGTTCAACGTTTCAGTTCAGAAATATACTCCAACTCAGAAGAATGTTATATTTCTAAATAGTGTTAAACTTTATTATGCATTCTAGAAAATTGCTATAAAATGTTTATTGATTGTTTTTAAATTTAATGTCCAAAGCACTTTTCTATAAGCTTGGGTTGTTTTAGATTATGATGTGACAATGTGAATTTGACATGTTTGTCACGATAAAATAATTGCTCCCTTCTGCATGGTTTTATGTTTTGCAAGGAAAAGGAGAGTATTGAATTATGAATGCATTTTGTGCTTTTGCTCTATTGCAAATGTTCTACTGTCAATACAATGCTACTTCCCTGTTTCATATAAGAGTCAGAAAAGTTACTGGCATAGCAGGAAAGCAGTAGGCCCATTGAATTCATGCAGGCAAAAAAAAAGTATCCAGACATCTCCACTAACGGAAAAATGTCATAAAGGTCCTGCCCATCTATTCTATCAGGCTGTTTATACTTCTATTAAATCTCCCCTCGCCCGCCTCTGTTTCGAAGACGAGAAATCCAGCTTATGCAATCTTTCCTGTGGGTAAAATTTTCTGTCCTGGGAGAAGGCCTCACAGATTGCCTCTCTATCCACTCTGGTCATGCCACATTCTTTCTGGAATGTAGTGATCAGAAATGTGATTGCGACTCTAGCACGTTTCTAATTAATGTTCTCTGCAGTTCAAGCTTCACCTTCCTGCTCTTGCTTGCTGTCTTGACCAAATTCAGAAGGCTTTTTCAATGTTGCTTGCCTAGTCCTGTTACCCACAGGAATCTGTGGGCTGTAACCCAAGGTCTCTTGGCTGCTCTTAAATTTCCCAGAATTCTGCCACTTATTTTTGTATTTCCTTGCCTCTTGACCTTCTCAAATGCATTACATCATGCTTCCTCGAATCGTTTAGTAGGCCTGACTATCTTCATCTGCTTCATCAACAATCTTGCCTCCATCATTAAGGTCAGAGTGGAGGCGGGCATGTGTACGTGCGCTGTAGGTGAAAGCATCCAGGTTTGGGCTAACGCATGGCAAATAATACTTGTGCTACACAGATAATAACCATTTCCAATGAGAAAATCTAATTATATCGTCTTGACATTCAATCGTCGTATCAAAACTGAATCATCACAATCAACATCCCATCAGCATTGATCAGAAACTGAAATAGACCAGCCATGTAAATATTGTGGCAACAAGAGCAGCTCAGAGGATGGAATGTTTGGAGAGAATAATGCAGTTCCTCATTCCTCCGTGCTTATCTACCATCTAGAAAGCAGCAGTCGTAAGGGAGTAATTGAATAACAAATGCATTTTGTGCTATTGCTCTGTTGCAACTATTCTACTCTCAATACAGTGCTATTCCCCTGTTTCAAATAAGAGTCACAGAAAAGCTACTGGCATAGCAGGAAACCAGGAAATGTTCCAAACTGGAGGCAGTTTCAACAACACTTGAATTTCAGCACTGTCTAGGTCACAACAACCTGCTTGCTTGGCATCCCATCCACCACCTTCGACATTCACTCCCTTCACCTCAGCTGCACAGTGGCAGCTGTGTACCGGGTGCAAGATGCATTACAAGAACTCACCAGGTCTTATCTTAAAGCATCTTCTATGGCTTTTGCCACTTAAAAAGACAAAGGCTGCACTTGCAAGGGACTACCACCTCCAAGTTCCTCTCCAAAACACTTGCCATCCTGAATTAGAACTTTTGCTGTTCCCTCACTGTGACTCGGTCAGAATTCTGAACTGCCGTTCCTTTTAGCACTCGATCTACCTGCATCCCAAGTTTGCAAAATGACACATCACCACCAACTGTGTAGCAATTATGGATGGGCAATAAATGCTCCTCTAGGAATGCCTATACCCGCTGCAGGAACAGAAATAAAAATATTCTCAGATTGAGTTCCAATCACCACTCTTCTCCCCATCGGACCAATCTATTGGTCCACGTTTTCTTCCTCGCTGTCAACTACATGATCAATTTTCATACCTTTCATAACTTATACATGCCACCTACTCTTACTTCTGAAACGTTGCTGAATATTATAAACAACTGAAACCTCCATAATGAGCCATTTTGTCAGTAAGCCAATTTTAGATGCTCTTGGATCCATTAGTTTTTAATTTTTTGATATATGCTATGTGTTGCTTCGTCAAAATGTTTTCTAAAATTTGTGTAGATTACTATAATCCTCATCACTCTACTTGTCACTTCCCTCAAATGTTGAACTTAGTCAGCCACTTCTATTAACAAATCTAGGTTGATTGTCCTTTAATGAATGCTTTTCCAAATGATTTCATACAGTTTTGGAATATTTTTGAACAGATGTCAGTTGCTTTTATGTTTCTACTAATCAGTTTGATAGAGCATAACAGTGTGGAGCTGGATGAACACAGCAGGCCAAGCAGCATCTTAGGAGCACAAAAGCTGATGTTTCGGGCCTAGACCCTTCATCAGAAAAGGGGGATGGGGAGCGGATTCTGAAATAAATAGGGAGAGAGGGGGAGGCGGACCAAAGATGGATAGAGGAGAAGATAGGTGGAGAGGAGAGTATAGGTAAGGGGGGGACAGATCTGTCCGGGGAGGACGGACAGGTCAAGGGGGTGGGATAAGGTTAGAAGGTAGGAAATGGAGGTATGGCTAGAGGTGGGAGGAGGGGATAGGTGAGAGGAAGAACAGGCGAGGGAGGTGGGGACAAGCTGGGCTGGTTTTGGGATGCAGTGAGGGGGAGAGGAGATTTTGAAGCTGGTGAAATCCACATTGATACCATTGGGCTGCAGTGTTCCCAAGCGGAATATGAATTGCTGTTCCTGCAACCTTTTGGATGGCATTATTGTGGCACTGCAGGAAGCCCAGGATGGACATGTCGTCTAAGGAATGGGAGGAGGAGTTAAAATGGTTCGCGACTGGGAGGTGCAGTTGTTTATTGCGAACTGAGCATAAGTGTTCTGAAAAGTGTCCCCCAAGCCTCCGCTTGGTTTCCCCAATGTAGAGGAAGCCACAATGGGTACAGCGGATGCAGTATACCATACTGGCAGATGTGCAGGTGAACATCTGCGTGATGTGGAAAGTCATCTTGGGGCCTGGGATGGGGGTGGGGGAGGAGGTGTGGGTGCAAGTGTAGCACTTCCTGTGGCTGTAGGGGAATTGCCAGGTCTGGTGGGGTTGGAGGGGAGTGTGGAGCGACAAGGGAGTCCTGGGAGAGAGTGGTCTCTCCGGAAGGCAGACAAGGGTGGGGATGGAAAAATGTCTTTGGTGGTGGGGCCTGATTGTAGATGGCGGAAGTGTCGGAGGATGATGCGTTGTATCCGGAGGTTGGTGGGGTGGTATGTGAGGACGAGGGGGATTCTCTTTGGGTGGTTATTGCAGGGGCAGGGTGTGAGGGATGAGTTATGGGAAATGCGGGAGACACGGTCGAGGTCGTTCTCGACCACTGCTGGGGGGATGTTGTGGTCCTTGAAGAACAAGGACATCTGGGATGTACGGGAGTGGAATATTTGATACAGCAACTTTGATCTTCAAATAACTAGCTGTAGCAGGAGTTAATTAGTGTGATTAGTACAAGATTAATGCAATGGCTGTTTGCTTTCACTTTGATATACTTTTGCATCAACACATTTTTCCATCCTGATCAGTGTTTGGAGTTAACATGTATATGTTGTTGATTATATTCGCCTCTCCTCATTATTATTTGATAAGTTTGATAATATTGTTTGCAAATTTAAAAGTGATCATGTTCATGCCAATGAGAAGATTGAATTAGGATTTTTAAGAGAAGAATATTGCGTCTTTTAAATATAGTAACTTAATTTTCTCAAATTTGGTTTCAAGTCTGCCTTAAGTCAGTTAAAACTGGCCAGAATTATTGGTATATTTAACAAGTGGAGCTTTAACAAATGTGGTGCATTGTCCACAACACACAAACTTGCAAGACTGCACCATGGAACAAAACATTTTGGTGTTTTATAGTTGTAAACTAGAACATGTTGCCAGCGGAGGTGGTAGAGGTGGGCTGGATTTCATCATTTAAGATGTATCTAGACAGATACATGAATGGGCAGGGAGCAGAGGGATACAGATCCTTGGAAAATAAGCGACTGGTTTAGATAGATGATCTGGATTGGCGCAGGCTTGGAAAGCCAAAGAGCCTGTTGCTGTGCTGTAGTTTTTTTTTCTTTGTCCTAAACACGTGTACAATTCAAATACAATATTTTGTTATGCTCTGACTGATTTATCTTTGTCTTTAGGGTTATGTAGTTTGCCCATCCGAAAAAAGATTCCTCTTACTCTTCACTTTTCTAAAGAAGAATCGCAAGAAGAAGATCATGGTTTTTTTCTCATCGTGCATGTCTGTGAAATATCACTATGAGCTTTTGAACTACATTGACCTACCTGTTCTGGCGATTCACGTGAGTTAAAAAGAAAGCTTTCTGGAATCTAGTCCAACTGGAGGTTATTCAAAACCATGAGAAATTTCAGTGAGTTTGGACCTGGTATACCCAACCATCCTTGTAGTGTAGATATCAAATATTGATCAAAAGTGGACACTCTAGCCAATTTTGTTTTCTCTCCTGCATAGGTATTTAAAGATACTTGCAATAGTGTTCATGCTGCCACTGAGAGAAATTATTACAGAGAAGACATTGGCCTTGAATTTCCTTTTATTCTTTGTAATTCAGTGAAGAAACCTGCTGAAACACAAGATTGGATCATTTGACTACATGGATACCTTAGAACATGATTGCTATTGCATTTTGAATTGAACAATTGTTATGGAAGTTGAATTCTCCCACAGTAGTATTGATAATTCTAGATAAGTATAAATAAACATGGTTAAATTTTTGAGCTATCTGCTACTGATGGTACAAGTGCCTCCACCATTTCTCTTATTTATTTCAGAGGGGATGAAAAAAATGTTTAGACCTTGATTTTTCCTGATATGTATTAATTATCTAAATTTTTGTATGCAAGAGGAAGTTTCTAAATTTGCACCTGAAGATGTGTGAATGATGATGGAAGGCGACAGTTTGTTACTGTCTGTTGTGCTCCTGATAAGGAGTTACTGGAGTTTACACCAGACCCATTTGCTATTTAGCTTGAGTCTGGAGTTGGTGATTGGTGAGAGTAAAAGGTGCATTTTTTTTCCCTGTAAAAGCCCTCACTTATGAAATATATTCCATATCCATAGTATGTCCCAGATATTGTTTGTCAGGACAATAAAAGCTCCCTTGCACAGATGGTGAACGTGGTGTTCAAAGATGTATGCTCCAAGTTTTCACGTGCTCTGTCTGCTGTTTTTTGCTTGGTCTCCATCTGGGCCTGTCGGACATGTTGAAAATGTTAGTGCCTTTGCAATGTTTCCTCTCAAAATTGAATGGCTTTGGGAAAGAAATTCGCATGGATTTTTGTACATGTTGTAATTCTTTTGAGAAAGGTTTTGAAAAACATCTTTGAAACATTTCTGTGCCCTCCTACTAACAACTACTGTGCTGAAGCTCATGTTAGAGATCTTGTTTTGGGAAAGTTGCTGGTAGGCATACTGATGATGTGGCCCGCAAATTGACCTGTAACCGGTTGGCCTGAGAGAAGACACAGAGATTGAAGCATCTATTCTACTATTGTATTTGCAAGATTTTGTACGTTGCTGGTGACATTTTTCTGAGGTTTTGTGGCGTCTGTGGTACGTTATCCATGTCTACAAAGAGGGCATGTAGCACCTTGAGCTTGTTCCCACGTCTTGAGGTTTTTGTCCTGAAGCGCGTTATTTCTCAGATGGCGGAGGACTGCGCTGACAGCAATGTTGAATTTTGCTGTCAATGTCTGCCCTCACAGAAAATTGATCTGTGATGCCCACTGGCTTGCTAAGGATTCTCATAGTTGACTATACTGTTGCATTGTGAAACAAGCTGGAAGAAGACCCTTGTCTTCCAAATGTTCAGCCTGAGCCCATTGTTTCATATGCTTATTGAAGGCATTGACTGTAATTATAGCTTGGTCTCTGTGTGTATACATAGAACATAGAACATTACAGCACAGTACAGGCCCTTCGGCCCTCGATGTTGTGCTTGATGGGCTCAAGCCCATCTAACCTACACTATTCCATGTACGTCCGTATGCTTATCCAATGAGGACTTAAATGTACCTAAAGTTGGTGAATCTACTACCGTTGCAGGCAAAGCGCTCCATTCCCTTACTACTCTCTGAGTAAAGAAACTACCTCTGACATCTGTCCTATATCTTTCACCCCTCAATTTAAAGCTATGCCCCCTCGTGCTCGCCGTCACCATCCTAGAAAAAAGGCTCTTCCTATCCACCCTATCTAACCCTCTGATTATTTTATATGTCTCAATTAAGTCACCTCTCAACCTTCTTCTTCTCTAATGAAAACAGCCTCAGGTCCTTCAGCCTTTCCTCGTAAGACCTTCCCTCCATACCAGGCAACATCCTAGTAAATCTCCTCTGCACCCTTTCCAAAGCTTCCACATACTTCTTATAATGCGGTAACCAGAACTGTACGCAATACTCCAAGTGCGGCCACACCAGAGTTTTGTTCAGCTTCACCATAACCTCTTGGTTCCGGAACTCGATCCCTCTATTAATAAAAGCTAAAACACTGTATGCCTTCTTAACAGCCCTGTCAACCTGGGTGGCAGCTTTCAAGGATCTGTGTACATGGACACCGAGATCTCTCTGCTCATCTACACTACTAAGAATCTTACCATTAGCCCTGTACTTTGCCTTCTGGTCACTTCTACCAAAGTGCATCACCTCACACTTGTCTACATTAAACTCCATTTGCCACCTCTCAGCCCAGCTCTGCAGCTTATCTATGACTCTTTGCAACCTACAGCATCCTTCGTCACTATTCACAACTCCACCGACCTTAGTGTCGTCTACAAATTTACTAACCCATCCTTCTCCGCCCTCATCCAGGTCATTTATAAAAATGACAAACAGCAATGGACCCAACACCGACCCTTGTGGTACACCACTAGTAACTGGTCTCCAGGATGAACATTTCCCATCAACTACCACCCTCTGCCTTCTTTCAGCAAGCCAATTTCCGATCCAAACTGCTATTATCTCCCACAAATCCATTCGTCCATATTGTGTACAATAGCCTATTGTGGGGAACCTTATCGAATGCCTTGCTGAAATCCATATACACCACATCAACCGGTTTACTCTCATCTACCTGTTTGGTCACCTTCTCAAAGAACTCTTACTTACAATGGTGACCTCGGTCCTGGTCTGAAAGAGATGTAGGTCAAAGTTTTCCAGTTGTCTAGGGGGAACTTAATTGATTATTTAAAAAAAAGCATTGTGATGAGAAAGGTGAAGAAGACTATTGATGCTATGACACAATCTTGCTTTACCCCAGGTTGCTATAGTATTTGATCTATAATGGATCCATTGATGAGGATCATGGATTGCAGGTAGTGCAGCAAGCAGAAGATTGCAATAATTTCTCCAGTTGGCCAAATTTAAGACGCTGAATAATCCTTCCCAGTTGGCAGAGCCAAAGTCTTTGTAAGATCCGGGAAGGCCATATATCAAGGTAGCTGCTGCACTTTCTTGACCTTGTCTTGCCGTGACTAATAGCAAGAATCCACATTGTGAATCTGGGAGCAGCTCTTCAGTCACCAGGAGAAGACCACTTGGGATTTTTGCAGTGACCTCCTCTGTGGCAGACAACAGGAGATCTCACTGAATCACTTCCTCCATGAAGATGATGACAACGATAGTGTCTCAGATTCCCTGGCAAACGCATAGCATCTCCCTCATCTGGTAGGCAGTCGTGTATTCATGACAAGAGTGCACAAATACCCAAGCAGATACTCCTGCCATATCAATGCCACTTCTAATTCCTGATGTCACATTTCAAGCTCCGGGCCAGAAGATCCCCTTTTCCACTGCTGGTTTAACCACTCGGTCGATCCTGTATCCATGCAGATTTTTGCTCTGAAGCTGCTGCTCCTTTCCTGACTGTTTTGACTATATAGGTACATCTTTGTGTTGTTTCTCAAGCCTTGGCTTGAAGTAATAAATCTTGGCCTATCTCATTTGAAATACAGTGCTCTATCTGCTTTAAAGTATTGTTTCTGTAAAACGCTGTCTGCTGAGATTGAGTTCAAATTGTGTACGTATTAATGATCAAAAAGAATTGTGCAATTTGGTTTACATAATACTTGTAATGTCGAAATGCAAATCGCTTCCTTTAATTCTTCCCATGAATTTTCTGTGTTCAAAGGGAAAGCAAAAACAGACAAAACGTACATCCACCTTCTTCCAGTTCTGTAATGCGGCTGATGGAATACTGCTGTGTACAGATGTCGCTGCCAGAGGGCTGGATATTCCTGAAGTAGACTGGATTGTACAGTATGATCCCCCTGATGATCCAAAGGTACAGCATTGTAATTTTAAAGTGAATGCTAAACTTAGAATAATAATTCTAAAGGACTGCAAGAGGAATTTTCTCTTCAGTGTATTTGTAGATCAAAGAATTTCAAACTCATCAATTTACTCCAAATGTAAATTGCATTTAAGTAGACCCAGATGTTTCCGTTAACATTTTTTGCAGGATATTTTATTTGCAATGAAAGTGCCTTGCTGTCTTTGATGCTTAAATTTAGGCTGAGTTAAGAATTAATGAGGGATTGGAGTAACATTTAAGCTAGGCGTAGCCTTTGAGCTTCCTAATCAAAATTAGTGAACTTGTTTTAATGATATTTCAATAACTTGATCATTTATTTCCAAATTATTTACCAAACAGAATTCATTGCAGTTATTGTTGAAATTATTTATGCTGTACTTCTACCCAAATGGATTGGAAGTTCATTACGTCCTATCTGTTCATCATCCTACCAGGAATATATCCACCGTGTGGGCAGGACTGCAAGAGGAATTAATGCACGAGGGCATGCGTTACTTATTCTGAGAGCAGAAGAACTGGGTTTCCTTCGTTATCTCAAACAGGCCAGGGTAATTGTTTTTCCACAGGCATTGAGAATTAATTCAAGGTTTAGTTATAAAGATATAAATGTTAATGTAAATTGAGCAATTCCTAATTTTTGCTTGTGTTTTGGATTTTCTACGTAAAATGAACATAGTGAATCTAAGAATTATCTGCACATAATAGTTAAAAATTCCTAATATCTTACAAGATAATGTCAATCTGGTGATTGTTGAGTCAGCCACAGATGGAATTTCGTTCCCTTTTATGGGAAAATTTAAACTCTGACTTGAGATTATAATTTCCTAAACTTGTAATCTCCAATTTAATTTTGTTAGTTTCTGTCTTTGGTTTGGAATGATAAAGTAAACCTTGGGAACAGGTACAAGCATAGAAAATTAAAAATATTTCGAGTTTAGCATTATGAATGGTTGTAGTCAGGGATTTTCCTAAAATAAGTTGACTTTGTAATAAAAAGAAAGCTTCTGTTTACGTAAAGATCTATACACTCCTGGTGTTGCAAAGCATGATTTGAACCAACAACCTGCTATTTACGTTTACTTGCAGTTTTAATGTAGAGATTAACATATGCATTATGATAACCCAAAATATCTATAACAATAAGTTTTTATCGTCCAAGTTGTTGGTACAAATATATAGCACATCTAGTCAGACACCAGGCTTTTGCAATCACCTGAGCCTGACAGAATTAGAAATGATTGAAGTTTTCACTTTTTAGTTTTAAGTATTATTAATGTCAATGTTAAATTTTTTTGATAGGTACCATTGAATGAGTTTGAGTTTTCCTGGAGCAAGATCGCAAATATTCAAGTTCAGGTAAAATGGCACATCTAAATTATAATAGTGATTTCATAGATCATAGAAGATCATAGAATCCCTACAGTGTGGAAACTGGCCCTTGGGCCCAACAAGTCCACACTGACCTTCAAGGCATCCTACCCAGACCCATCCCCTAGAACCTCCCTAATCCACACATCCCTGAACATGGACAGGCAATTTAGCATGGCCAATCCACCGAACCTGCACATCTTTGGACTGTGGGAGGAAGTCGGAGGACCTGGAGGAAACATGTGAACATGGGGAGAATGTGCACACTCCACACAGACAGTCACCTGAGGCTGGAATCAAACCTGGATCGCTGGTGCTGTGAGGCTGCAGTGCTAAACACTGAGCCACCATGCCACCCCGCGCCAACTTAAAGTATTTTTAAACAAATTTTTGAATAGTTAAAGAGATTCTCTAGTTTCTGTGAGAATTGACTAATTCCATGCAGACAATGAAACTGCCATGCAGAGTAATGATATTTGTATTTTTAGACCTTGAGTGGGATTTGTTTAAAAGTCCAATGACAGTACAAGCCAGTGCTGAGTCAGAGAAAGATGTTTCAGAAAGGAAAAAGTCAACACAACATTGAAATTGGGAATTGTTTAGCCACTCTACTAGTTGACAATCTTGAAATGCAATAAAATGACTCCATGGAGTGAATGCGAATGACCTCAATTCAGGAGCAATTGTGTGCTTTTGAAAATATAATTTGTTTAGTAATCCTTTCTGGGGTATGTCACGTTTTTGTGGCAAATGTTGAAGTGGCAACTTACAGTAATATACAAGAAAGCTTGAAAAAATTCTGCAGTAGAATAATTAAATAATTGTTGTGATAAGATACTATAATAGAGAGAATGAAGAAATTAAACATTGCAACATACTAAATGATTCTCTTAGAAAGACGGAGGTTGAGGGGGGACCTGATTGAGGTCTACAAAATCATGAGAGGTATACACAGGGTGGATAGCAAGAAGCTTTTTCCCCAGAGTGGGGGACTCAGTTACTAGGGGTCACAATTTCAAGGTGAGAGGGGAAAAGTTTAAGGGAGATATGCGTGGAAAGTTCTTTACAAAAGGGTGGTGGGTGCCTGGAATGCATTACCAGCGGAGGTGGGCACGATAATCATTTAAGATGTATGTGGACAGATATATGAATGGACAGGGAGCAGAGGAATACAGATCCTTGGAAAATAGGCAACAGGTTTAGATAGAGGATCTGGATCGGCACAAACTTGGAGGGCCGAAGAGCCTGTTCCTGTGCTGTAACTTGCTTTGTTCTTTGATCAGCAAACATCTTCAGCCACTTGTAAACTGCAGTGTTTAAATAAGTTAAGGGGATGCCAGGGAATATTGTTTACTTTGCAGTATATGGGGAAAACTAAATTGCTGTTATTATTCAAGATTCTGTAGGGCATAATGAGCATCTTTAATAGAACCAGACAGCATCAAAGGAAGAGCACAGCAGGCCACACAGCATCCGAGAGCAGGAAAGGCAATGTTTCGGTTCAGAACCGTTCATCAGGACTGAGGAGGGGGAAGACAGCTTAGAAATAAATAGATGGAGGGGGTGAAGCTGTGGGAAGGTTGGGTGGAATACTGATAAGTGAATTAGGTAGTGGGTAGTAGTGATTGGTCACTGCGAAGATTGGGGTGGATAGGTGAGAAGGAAGATAGGCAGGTTGTATCAGGTGAAAGGGATGGGTAGGCATGGATGAGACCGGAAGGTGAGGCGATTTGGAAGCTGGTGAATTCTATGTTAAGGCTGTAAGCTCTCAAGGTGGAACATAAGGCATTGTTCCTTTAGTTTACGTGTGGCCTCACTGTGACGGTGGAGGAGGCCCAGGATGGTCATTTTTCTGTGGGAATGGGAAGGGGAGTTGAAATGGCTGACAATCAGAAGGTGATGTTGATTGGAGCGTGCAAAACTCTGCAAGTTGGTCACCAAGTCTGTGTTTGGTGTCTCCAATGTAGAGAAGACCACGTTGGAAACAAAGGATGCAGTAGACCAGGTTAGATGCACTGTTGAATCCCTGTTGGATTTAGAATGATTGTTTCAGGCCTTGGGCGGAGGTGAGAGTGCCGGTTTAGGGGCATATATAGCACTTACTGTGGTTGCAGGGAAAGGTGCTGGGTGTGGTGAAAGGGTTGGTGGGGAGTGTTGAGCAGACAAGGACGTTGCCGAGTGAATGGTCAGAAATATCTCTGATAGTCGGATCTGATTGCAGGTGGTGAAAATGGCGGAGGATAATACGTTAAATTTGGAGATTGTTTAGGTGGTATGTGAGGACCAGGGGACTCTATCCTTATTGTTATTGGGGGAAGGAAGTTTGAAAGCAGAAATGCAGGAGATGCATTTGAGGGCATTAAGAATCACGGGAGAAGGGAAGCTATGGTCCGTGAAGTAGGACATCTGGGATGTTTAGAGTGGAATGCTTCATCCTGTAAGCAAATGCAGTGGAGATGGAGGAATTGGGAATATGGGATTACACTTTTGCAAGAGGGTGGATGAGGGGCGGTGTGGTCAAGGTAGTTGTGGATGTTGGCACCGATTCAATTTCCAAAGATGGAGGTGGAGAGGTCAGAAAGGAGAGGAAGGTGTTGGAGATGGGCCAAGTAAATTTTGAGTACCGGGTGAAAGGTGTTGGTGAAGTGGATGAACTGTTCGAGTTCCTCATGGGAGCACAGGGCAGTATTGATACAATTGTCGTGTACAGAGGAAGAGCAGGGACTATTCCATGTATCCTGCGAAGAGTCAGTCATAGCTTGGACCCATGAGGGTGCCCATAGCCACTATTTTTGTAGAGAGCGGGAGGAGTTAAAGGAAGGTTGTTGAGGGGGAAGACAAGTTCCATCAAGCGGATGAGTATTGGTGGATGGGGACAGTTTGGGCTTACGGGATAGGAAGAAATGGAAGATTTTAGGCCCTCCTGACAGAGAATACAGGTGTAGAGAAACTCAATGTCCATGGTGAAGATGAGGTGTTAGGGCTGGCAAGTTGAAAGTCTTGGAGAAGGTGGACAGTTTGGGTAGTGTACTGAACATAGTTGGGGAGTTCCTGGATGGGGGCAATAGAACTGACCAAAGGCAGCAGAGATGAGTTCAGTGGGGTAGGAGCAGGCAGTGGCAATGGCCCGAACAGGGCAGTCAAGTTTGTGGATTTTGGGTAGGAGATAGAAACGGCAGTGCGGGGTGGGAACTATCAGGTTGGAGTCTGTGGATGGGAGATCTCCTGAGGTAATGAAATTCTTGACGGTCTGGGAGATCATGGTTTGGTGATCAGGGGTGGGGTCATATGCGAGGGGATGGTAGGAAGAGGCATCGGAGAGTTGGTCCTGACCCAAAACATCGACTTTCCTGCTCCTCAGATGCTGTCTGACCTGCTGTGCTCCCAGCTCCACATTTTATCGACTCTGACTTCCAGCATCTGCAGTCCTTGCTATCACCGTGGAAAGAAATGCAAACCACTATTTATTTTAACAAAACCCATGAGTGCCTATTTTCTTTCCAACACACATTTTAATTTCTGTTTGTTACTGCCAATGGATTTATGTTTTGTGTGTTCATTCTGGTTGCTAAACTCAAAGAAGCAATTCCATTTTTGTCTATTGCCCATTTTCATGTGTATGCATTAAACATGGGGACAATCATTTGGGTTCACTGTCTGATACTTTCATTTAAACAGAAGTCAAGTGATTAAAACAAGTTCACGCTGTGGGATTAGTGTTTTCCACTCCCTCCATTACATCTGCGTTGGAAGTGTCTTTCTGGAGGCTATATGATGAGTTGTAATCATTTCAATTTGTAAACCTCAGAAATCAGTTGATCTCGGATTCCTGATGATTGTATTTCCTTTCTAATTAGCTTCAATCTAAATATGTATTTTTGTTTTTATTTCAGCTTGAAAAGCTAATTGAAAAAAATTACTACTTGCACAAATCAGCACAGGAAGCTTACAAGTCTTACATCCGTGCCTATGATTCTCATTCTCTCAAAGAGATATACAGTGTTCGCACCCTGGATCTGCCCAAAGTAGCACTTTCATTTGGCTTCAGAGTACCACCATATGTTGATCTTAGTATCCTTTTACAAGTATTTTCCTTTATTTATTTCAATACTTTTCTAAATGGAAGTTTGTTCTATGTTGATGTCCTTCAAAATAAATTGCTTTACCTTTTGGTTTTTCTGACCATTTCAATGACCATCTCGATTTCAGCCCTGTAGGTGGAAGCCATTTCAAGGTACTATATTTAAAAGAAGATTTGTGTGTGTGTGTGTTATATATAACGTACTTTGAGGTGTTTATGAATCTCAGTATCTAAACCAATTTGTCTCAACTTCATTTGTTTTAAAATGAAATGAGATGTTTTCACTTAAATAGATTATTGATTTTCTTTTTAAGTAATGCAAAATAAGTTGGAACACTGTTCCAAAATAGCACACCCTTAAACACGCTAGCATATTTTGTGCTTAAATATTGACCCAGGAATGATTAAATCAGAATTCCTAATTGGAAAGGAGCTTGAATGTTTGTCATGACCAGAGAGTATGTGTTTTTTATCATCCATTTAGTTGTCAATTTTACGTAACTCTAAACTTGTCTCCTCTTCCTGCTCTCCTCCATTGTACTTCGAATATTTATTTTACGGTTTGCAGTTTTGACTTTGGGATATTAGTTAGTGAACCCCCAAGCCAATTCTTTCCAGCAGTTCAGAGTTATGCAGTGACTGCCGTATAGAAAAAGGTCATTGAACCTGACTGGGCTGTATTGGCATTCATGCTCCAAATAAGGTTTTTTTTTCCCTGGTTGTCTAGCCCTATTATAATACCCTTTTCATGGCTCCTCCAAATGTGAATACCTTTTTAAGTGTGTCCATGACAGTCATTTCAGCTACTCCTTGCGGTATTTCAGAGGAACTACTCGTTGGCTGAAAGGCTTGGAGTATTCAACCGTGTTGCCACCTAGCCCAAAAATATTAGGGTCAATCAAACCAAGTCTTTACTTTCTGCATATTCTCTTATCCTTATGGCTACTTTTTATAATTATTTAGGTCATGTTTCAAATGTTTTAAACTGATAAAGATATATTATTTCATGTACACACAGTTCACATTTTAATGATTTGGAACAACAAAGCGAATGACTCCATTTGAGAGATGATCTGGCCATTGTTCCGAAAAGGGAGAGAATAACTTATCAAATGTTAAGTTAAACCATGTCTTCCCAGACTGTTGGCTTCACTCAGTACTTAGCTATTTAAGCTTATAATTTTTGTTGTACATGTTGAGAAGTGTCCCATGTCTGAATTCTGTTATTAGTTTGAAAATAGTGTTCAATGTATTTCTTCCTAGTCATTTCTGCTCTTATTTGAACTTTTCTGTTTTTCTGATATAGTTTTTCCTTAACCAGAATGCTTTAGATGTAAATGCCAGCAGAGGGATGAAACTGAAGAAGAGAGGTGGTGGAGGTGGATTTGGGTACCAGAAGGCCAAAAATGTCTATAAAGCAAAGATCTTCAAGCAAATTGGCAAGAGGAAATCAGACAAGAGGCAGTTTTCCCGTTAAATAGCCCAAACACAGCTGCATTTTTATTTTTCCTTTGTGACTATACAAAGGATTGGAATTGTCCTCTAAAATAAATGCCTTGCATTCAGCAACTTTGGCAACTTCCAACAATATAGATTTAAAGCAGTCTGTAATTGACTCAGTCACAATTCTACTCATGTAAAACTATTATCTTTGCACATGATCTTTTATAGAATGTTATTTAAATGCATTTAATTTGATTTATAAACAGTTTTAGAGTCAATCTGTAAATTGTGATGATGATAGAATAGATTGAACAATATTAAGGGGCACATTGCCATGTCTTTTTCTCAGGTTCAGCAAAGCATTTCCCACTGAGCCAATGTGTTTTTTAAGATGTGTAACAGGCCCAGGGATATTGATAGTTTTGTTGAATATGTAATCTGAAAATGTAAAAATGTTCACTTTTCTGACTAATAAACCATTCCATGTTTGGTAATCTACACAAAAGTCCATCCAATGCCATCCAAAGGAGGAAAAGCTGATAAGATTCTTCCTGTAGAAGAGCATGACGTGTTCAGTGCTCTGAGCGTTAGCTGATTATAAAGCTTTGTTGATTAGCAGTCCCCTTTTTGGATGTGAGTTTGCTCGCTGAGCTGGAAGGTTCGTTTTCAGACGTTTCGTCACCATACTTGGTAACATCATCAGTGAGCCTCCGACGAAGCGCTGGTGTTATGTCCCACTTTCTATTTATGTGGTTACGTTTCCTTGGGTTGGTGATGTCATTTCCTGTTCTTTTTCTCAGGGGATGGTAGATTGATTTGGAGCCAATGTGTTTGTTGATGGAGCTCCGGTTGGAATGCCATGCTTCTAGGAATTCTCGTGCGTGTCTCTGTTTGGCTTGTCCTAGGATGGATGTGTTGTCCCAATCAAAGTGGCAACACTCAAAGACAACACATCCATCCTAGGACAAGCCAAACAGAGACACGCACGAGAATTCCTAGAAGCATGGCATTCCAACCGGAGCTCCATCAATCTACCATCCCCTGAGAAAAAGAACAGGAAATGACATCACCAACCCAAGGAAACGTAACCACATAAATAGAAAGTGGGACATAACACCAGCGCTTCGTCGGAGGCTCACTGATGATGTTACCTAGTATGGTGACGAAACGTCTGAAAACGAACCTTCCAGCTCACCGAGCAAACTTACATCCAGAACCTCAGCCTGAGCTACAAATCTTCTCAACACTCGCTAGTCCCCTTTTTTTTAAATGTCACTTACTGATGTACACTTCTGTTTTCTATAGTTAATATTCTCAATTTTTTTTGTGATGTGTATTTCTGTGTTAATTTTGCATCAATTTGTAAATAGTATAGGCTTCATTTTCAACATCTAGTTTTAACATCAGCTTCTCTTAAACAGCCAACTCATGTTTATGGTCTAAGTCTGGGTCTACCATTCAATAAGATCATGGCTCATTTGATCATGGTCTCAGTTCCACATTTCCTGCCTGCACCCTATAAACATTGATTCCCTTCCCTATGTATATTAAAGACCAAAAGTTCCTAATCTTGCAATTTCATGCCAACTGCACAATTATTTACGTTATTTTCCTTGAAATTTGCTCTAGGGTGATGTTTTCCTTGTTTATACTGAACTGTGCATAGTTATAAACTACTGCTTTTACTAAGACCAATGAAGATGACTAACCAGGGCCGTGGACTGATTTTGTTATTTTTTTTGTACAGAATACTTTTGATACTTCCAATGGTAATGCTTTCCTTTTTAGAACCATCACTTGCCACCTTTATGGGGTGACTGTTTGATTTTCTGCATTGATATATCCTATTGTTGTTTTGTTAGGAGAAAGAAATCTTAGTAGACAACAGATCTAAAACTCTTCGTCTAGAACTTGACATAAATGTATGCCATATTTACTGCAAATTTAAACTCTTATTAGGGAGTTGTGCTGGCAATTGTACAAATCAGGGCTGAGTAATTTCACAATAGGAATGCAAGCCTGTCAGTGCTAGATGACAAGTTGCTTTGAGCAGCTTAAATGTCATTTTACTTGAGTCATATTTCCAGCAGCAGTCATCAAGTTTGTGTGCACACCTTCCTACTGCTGACAGCAGCGATCTGCGTAGCAATGGGAGGTAATAGTGAGATTTTTGCAACTTTGAAATGCCTGAAATTTCAATTATTGTTTCTAGTTTCTGTGGTCACTGTTGCTTTGTGAGTTCATGCAGCTGATCTTCTCGAAGACAACGCACACACACACAGAATGATGTACTGACCAAAAGCTAGTTATGCCTGACTTGTTATGGAATATGTGGAATAATCATACACTGGCTCCCTCCCACCGCTCTTTCATCAGTACATCAATGACTACTTCAGGGCTGCTTCATGCTCTTGCCAGGACCTTGAAAATTGTTTTCATTTTGCTTCCACTTTCCATACTTCTATTTCTTGCACATCATCCAATTCTGACACTCCTTTTCCTTGACCTGTCTGTGTCTTCAGTCTGGGGAATAAACTGCTACTATCCACTACACAGCCGCTGACTTCTTTAGTTACCTTCACCACAGCTCTTTGCACCCCACTTCCTGCAAAAATTCTTTTCTCCCAATTCCTTTGCCTTGCGTTGCACCATATTTGGATGATGACACCTACCAAAACAGTAATGTTGACATGGCTTGCTTCTTTCATAACTGGTTTCTCACCTGCTGTGGTTGGCAGGGCCCTCAACTGATCTGACCTTTCAGTTGTAGTTCTGCCCTCGCCCATTCCCTTCACTCTCAACAGTGTGATTGGGTACTCGTTGTCCTCACTTTTCATCCCAACCGCCTCTGCATTTGAAGGATCATTCTCCACCATTTCGGACAACTCCAGCAGAATACTGCCACCACCAAACACATCTTCCTCTTCACTGCCCCATCTGTATTTTGTAAGGATTATTCCTTCCAGATCTTCCCTAGTCCATTCATCAACCACTAGCACCACCATCACCTTACTGCAGAAAGTACACCACCTGCCTGTTCACCTCTTTGGTAACCATCCAAGATTCTAAACAGTTTTTCCAGGTGAAGCAGCATTTCACCTGCATCACTTCCAATCCTGTGTATAGTGTTTGCTGCACCCACTGTGGCCTACTGGACAATGGAGAAACCAAGCAAAGAGAATGCTTCTGGTCTGTGCGCAAGCACGACACGAACCTTCCTATTGCTGGTCATTTTAACATAGCATCCTGTTTGCTTATCCACTTGACTGTCTTTGGCATGTTGCAGTGCTCCAGTAACTCTCAAGGCAAACTGGAGCAATGTCTTCAAGCACCTTATAGCCTTCTGGACTCACTATTGACTTCAACACCTTCAAATTGTGAATCAACTCCACTTTCTGTTGTTACATTTTCTGTCATCTGCTTCCCCCTGCACACCAGGGTCCTGCCATTCACACATTCCGATCAATTAATCTGAACTATTGACATCTTTTCTCCCCCAGCACTCTCAGCATAAATGCTGCACCCTAGAGTCATCTAGACTTGGAACATTCACTTGCTCTGTTTCCATGGATGCTGTCTGACCCCTTGAGATCTCCAGCATTTGTTGTTTTCAGTAACAAACATTTGAATTATTGCTCAAGTTCTCATCCATTAGCAAGCCTAAAGCTGGTCTAAGGAATAAAGTTCAAAAATGATAGCCAGTAAAAAAAAATGTTGAATTTTTGGATACCACTGACATAACTGAAAAAACCTACTGTGTAGAATTCTTGGTATCACTTAATTTCAATATTGTTAATGAGGAAAAGAAATACAAGAAAACTTTGTCAGCAGGAGGACGTTCAGAGGTGACTTGAAGCAATAGATTCTTGCTTTGAATGTACCTACTTAATAAGGTCCATGCTATGCCGCAATGCCATACATGGGAACAGTGGCATTTGTCACTGTTCAGCTTTTTTTGACCAGCCATGGAGACGCCTGCTTCTGCTGGCATCTAACAGGAATTGAAGACTTCCCTCTGCTACAAGGTAATGCTGCGATGTAAATCCTCTGGTTCCAGGGTAAGCTCCCCTTTTTGATTTGTCTTTTATTCACAGATAGGGTGCCTATGGGAATTGTGCAAGCTTTCAGCAAACTCCCTTCCTTGAATACAATCATGAGAGCCTGAATGATTCCAGCAACCTTCTGAACCCATTGACCTGATCTTGAATATGTTGGTCCCTGTGTATCTTTATCCTTTAGATGTAACTGCAGAAGTGATCTGTGCTGATGACACTTGAGAAGTATCTGCTGCTGACCACTAAATCCCTCTCACACTGCTTTCAACACCAGTTGCCAGAACTTGGCAGTCGTCTTAAGATCCAATGCATAGCTTTTCATCTGTGCCAAAGTTCATAACTTCCCAATACTTAAGAAGCTATAAATCTTGACTAGTTTAATCATCTTAAATGTACCATTTGGTACATCTAAAAATGTCCCTGGACCTCAAAATGACAATTCTATCCATCCATCCATCCATCTATCGTAAGATGACTAGCTCACATACTGGTAATCCAACCATGATAGTGTTCCTATATACTTTCTGCCCTTGTCCTAGATAGAAGCGGTCATGCATTTGGAAGGTACTGTCTAAGGATCATTGGTGAATTGCTGTAGTTCAACTTGTGGATAGTACACATTGCTGCTACTGAGCATCAGTGATGGAAGGAGTGAATGTGGTGCAAAACAAATGGGAAACTTTGTCCTGGGTGACTTGTTGAATCTTATTGGAGCTGTATTCATCCAGGCAGGTAAAGAGTATTCCATCACACTCCAGACTTGTGCCTTGCAGTTGGTGGATGGGCTTTGTGCAATCAGGAGATGAGCTACTTGCCTAGCCTCTAAACAGCTCTTGTAGCCACTGTATTTATAGGGCAAGTCCGGTTGAGTTTATGGTCAATGCTAACCCTCAAGATGATGATAGTGGGGAATTCAGTGATGGTAAAGACATTGAATGTCTGTCATTGGTGATGGTCATTGACATTGATGTGGCATAAATGTTGCATTTCATTTGTCAGCCAAAGTCAGAATTTTGAACATCTTGTTGCATTTGAACATGGACTGTTTCAGTAACTCAAAAGTTGTGAATATTGTGCAATTATCAGTGAACATCCCCACTTCTGACCCAATGATGGAAGTTCATTCATTAATGAAACAGCTGGAGATGGTTGGGCCTAGGACAGTAGCCTGAAGAACCTTTACAGAGATGCCCTAAAGCTGAGATGACTGACCTCCAACAACCACAATTGTCTCTCTTCTCCCACCTCCAATAAACCTCATCCTCCTGGACACCACATCACAGCCTTCAATCCTCCCTCGACCTCTTTGTTTCCAGCTGCCATCACAACATTGATTGCCTCAATTTCTCCACCCCCTCTCACTCATTCCAACCTCTTCCCCCATGGAATGCACAGCCCTCCGCTCCCTCTGATCCAACCCTAACCACACCATGAAACCCATACATAAAGGGGCACAATAGTGGTATGAGGTTGTTGACTTACTCACTGAATTGACTTGTTCTCATTCAGATTTTTCGTGACCATGCTAGGTGAAGTGGAGCCTCTGATGAAACAATGTTATTCTAATCTGTTTGGAATTTACATTGTCTGGTCTGTTGTAATGATTTGTGTTACTTCTGATTTTGATCTGTATGGGTTTGTATGTAGGGTCCAATTCTGTATGTTTGTCAGTTGCATTATGGGTGGAGAACCATGTCTCGAGGAATTCCCGTCCATGTCTATGTTTGGCTTGGGCTGTTAGGGTTACCTTGTCCCAGTTTACAATGGCACTATCCCCCACCTCTTCCTCCATTACATTTATGACTGTACTGCAACTGCCTCATGCTCCCATGAGGAGCTTAAACAGTTCATCAACTTTAATAACACCTTTCACCTCAACCTCAAATTCACCTGGACCATTTCTGCTACCTCCATCTTCTTCCTGGGCCTCTCATTCTCTACCTCGGTGATCGCCTCGAAACTGACATCTATTTCAAGCTCACTGACTCACACAGCTACATACACTACTCCTCCTCTCCCCCACCCTCCTGCAAGAATGTGATCCCCTAGTCCCAATTCCTCCACCTCCACTGTATCTGCTCCCAAGGTGAGGTGTTCCACTCCCAAACATCCCAGATGTTCTTTTTCAAGAACTATAACTTCCCCCTCTAGTGATCGAAAATGCCCTCAACCCCATCTCCTGCACTTCTGCCCCATAACCCTTCTCCCCCCCAACAAAAATAAAGACACAACCCCCCTTGCCCTCACGTATCACCCCACCAACTTCCACATCTAGTGTTTCATTCTCCGCCACTTCAGCCACCAACAATCCAATCCCACAATCAAAGAGATATTTCCGTTCCCACCCCATCTCCCTATTGGAGGGACGGTGTTCTCTGTGACTCCCTCTTTCCCTCCACACTCTCCACTAACTCGACCACACCGGCACCTTTCCCTGCAAAAGCAGGAAGTGCTACACCTGCCTCTATATCTCCCTCCTCACCTTCCTTCATTCAAGGCCCGAAGCCTACCATTCATATCAGACAGGGGTTCATCTACACATCCATTAACTTGGTCTACTGTATCTGCTGCTCCCGATGTGGCCTCATCTACATTGGTGAGACCAAGTATAGACTCAGACATCTTTTCATAGAGCATGTGTGCTCTAGACGTGACAAACGACAACACCTTCCGGTCACCAATCATTTTTAACTCCCCTCCCACTCCCTGGGTGACATGTTCATCCTGAATTTCCTCCAGTGTCACAATGACACCACCTGCAAACTGGAGGACCAACACCTCATTATGCCTGCAACGGGAGTAGATTTGCCAACTTTAAGTACATTTAAGTCGTCATTGGACAAGCATATGGACGTACATGGAATAGGTTAGATGGGCTTCAGGTCAGTATGACAGGTTGGCACAGCATCGAGGGCTGAAGGGCCTGTACTGTGCTGTAATGTTCTATGTTCTATGTTTTTCCACCTTGGGAGCATTAGGCCCAACGGCCTAGATGTGGAATTCACCAGTTTTAAAATCTCTCCACCCTGGTCCCCTCATCCCCACCTCCTTGACCTGACACAATCTGTATATCTTTTCTCCCACCTATCTGCCATATGCATCCCACTGACCAATCCCCACTACTCCCTACCTGCTCTCACCTATCACTATCTCTCCTACCTTCCGCTGCCTCACTCCTGCTCTCTCTATTTGTTTCTGAGCTCCCTTCCCCCTCCCCATTTGTGAAGAAGGGTCAACACCGGAAACATCAACTTTCCTGCCCCACTGCTTTCTGGCCTGCTGTGTTCTTCCAGCACTGTTGTCTCCTCCTAGAGCATGTACAGTTTGTGCTATCTCTGTCCGCTTGTGACTTTTTAAAATTTTGTGAGTAACCTGTTCGGTAGCTTCATCAGGTTGATACCTCATTTTTAAGTATGTGTAATGCTGCTCCTGGCATGCCTTCCTACACCCTCCATTGAATCAGGCTTGATCCCCTGACGATAAAGGTTGAGTGAAGTATATGCCAAGTCATGAAGTTGCAGATTGTGCTAGAATATAATTCTGCTATTGATGACCACAGTGTCTCATGGATGCCAATCTTGAGTTGCTGGATCGACTAGAAGCCTACTCTATTTAGCACAGCAATTGTGCCACATGACATGATGGAGGGTATTCTCAATGTGAAGGTGTGAATTCATCTCCACAAGGACTGTGCAGTGATCATTCTTACCCATGCTGTCATGGACAGGTTCATCTGCAGCCAGCTTAGGTCAATGCCAGGTGACCTATCACGTTTCATTTCTTTGTTGAGACTTTATAGTGATTGATACAACTGAGTGGCTTGGTAAGCAAATTCAGAGGTCAGCTGAGAGTCAACCACAATTTTGTGGGTCTGGTGTCACAGCTAGGCAAAATTTCCATTCTGACAATGAGTAATGGTTTCATGGTCAGCAGTAGATTGATAATTACAGATATTTTTATTGAATTCATCTGCAGTGGCAGATTCAAAACAGAACATTAACTGAGGTTCTGTGTTTTAGCATTAATGACACTAAACTGTGGGATTGTAACAATATAATTTTACACCAGCTGGCATTATAACAATGCAATATTACATCTGTTGACCAGATACTGAACTAGGCATACAGATACTCATTACAAGGACAGGTCAGCGTTTAGAAAGTCTATGAGTAAAACATCTGACTCCTCAGTGTTAGACCATCATCTACAAGGGGCAAGGCAGGAGTATGGTAAAGTACAGAGATAATGGGAACTGCAGATGCTACAGAATCCAAGATAACAAAGTGTGGGGCTGGATGAACACCGCAGGCCAAAAGCTGATGTTTTGGGCCGAGACCCTTCACCAGAAAAGGGGGATGGGGAGAGGATTCTGAAATAAATAGGGAGAGAGGGAGAGGTGGACTGAAGATAGATAGAGGAGAAGATAGGTGCAGAGGACAGTATGGGTAGGCAGGTAGGGAGGAGATCGGTCAGTCCGGGGAGGATGGGCAGGGCAAGGGGGCAGGATGAGGTTAGTAGGTAGGAAATGAAGGTGCTGCTTGAGGTGGGAGGAGGGGTTAGGTGAGAGGAAGAACAGGTTAGGCAGGCGGGGATGAGCTGGGCTGGTTTTGGGATGCAATGGGGGGAGGGGAGATTTTGAAGCTTGTGAAACCATTGATACCATTGGGCTACAGGGCTCCCAAGCGGAATACGATCGGTTCACAGTAAACAATTGCACCTCCCAGTCACGAACTAGGCCCGAAACATCAGCTTTTGTGCTCCTAGGATGCTGTATGATAAAATACACCCCACTTGCTTGGATCAGTGTATTTCCAATGACAAGTGCAGCTTGATAACATCCAGGATAAAGCAGCCTACTTGATTACTACCACATTTTCACCCCAATACACAGTTGCAGCAGTGTGTACCATCTATAAGATGCACTGTAGAAATTCACTAAAGCTCCTTAGACAGTATTTTCCAAACCTCTGACCACGACTATCTAGAAAGTCAAGAGCAGCATCATTCACCATCCTGACTGGGAAATATATTATTGTGCATATTGTTGCTGGAACATACTCCTGAACTTCCTCCTTAACAACACTCTGGGTAAATCCACACCACATGACCTGCTGCCATTCAAGAAAGCAACTCACAACTTCCTTCTCAATGCATTTAAGGATAGTCAGTGAATACTGATGCAGCCAAAGAAGCCCACAACTGCTGAGGAATGCTGAACGCCAGTTTGATTTATACTGTCACTCTGAAGATATTTATCTTCATCCACATTTTTAATTGGACTATCTGGACTCAGTCTGGACTACAAGTACAGTCTTGTACAGCATGCTTTGAACACTCAGAACTCTGCAAGGCTCTCCAGTTCTTTTCTTTAAGTCAGCAAAGGCCACAGCTGATTTGCACATTGATCCGAGAAACGGCCATGAGAAATGGTTAAATATTCCAATTTGGCATATTGTTGAAGAAATCAACATTGAGTCTACATATTGGGTAAACTTGCCTGTTTGAATAATGCTATAGGATCCTTTATATATACCTAAGCAGTTACCGATAGGATCCTGGGGAGTTTTGCTGAAAAAGTGGGCCGAGGAGTGCAGGTGCATTATTCCTTCAACATGTAGACACAGGTTGACAGGGTGGTGAAAAAAGCATCATTTGACATGTTTGTCTTCATTGGTGAATACATTGAGTATAAGAGGTGGCATGTCATTTTGTGCCTGTATAGGACATTGGTTAGGCCACTTTTAGAATAATGCATTCAATTCTGATCCCGCTGATATAGGAAAGATGTTGTTAAACATGAAAGGGTCCAGAAAAGATTTACAAGGATGTTGCCAGGATTGGAGGGTTAGAACTACAGGGAGTGACTGACTTGGCTGGGGTGTCAGGGGCTGTGGGCTGGCTTTAGAGGTTTGTAAAATCATGAGAAGCAAGAATAGGGTGAAAAATCAAAGCCTCCATCCCTGAGTAGGGGAGTCTAAAACTAGGGGGCATAGCTTTAAGGTGAGAGGGAAAGATTTAAAAGGGAACTGAGAGGTACCTTTTTTACATGTGTGTGTATGGAATGAGCTGCCAGAGGATGTGGTGCTGGTAGGTACAGCTATAACATTAAAAGGCATCTGTATGGGTACATGAATAGGAATGTATTAGAGGGATATGGGCCAAATGCTGGCAAATGGGACTAGATCAGTTTAGGATATGTGTTCAGTGTGGAAGAGTTGGTCTGAACAGTCCATTTCTGCATTGTATAACGCGATGACTGTATGCAGACAAATAGAGCAGTACATCTATATCAGTGATAATGGGAGCTGCAGATGCTGGAGAATCCAAGAAAACAAAGTGTGGAGCTGGATGAACACAGCAGGCCAAGCAGCATCTCAGGAGCACAAAAGCTGACGTTTCGGGCCTAGACCCTTCATCAGAGAGGGGGATGGGGAGAGAGTTCTGGAATAAATAGGGAGAGAGGGGGAGGCAGACCGAAGATGGAGAGAAAAGAAGATAGGTGGAGAGGAGAGTATAGGTGGGGAGGTAGGGAGGGGATAGGTCAGTCCAGGGAAGACGGACAGGTCAAGGAGGTGGGATGAGGTTAGTAGGTAGGAAATGGAGGTACGGCTTGGGGTGGGAAGAAGGAATGGGTGAGAGGAAGAACAGGTTAGGGAGGCAGAGACAGGCTGGGCTGGTTTTGGGATGCAGTGGGGGGAGGGGAAGAACTGGGCTGGTTGTGTGGTGCAGTGGGGGGAGGGGACGAGCTGGGCTGGTTTTGGGATGTGGTGGGGGAAGGGGAGATTTTGAAGCTGGTGAAGTCCGCATTGATACCGTTGGGCTGCAGGGTTCCCAAGCGGAATATGAGTTGCTGTTCCTGCAACCTTTGGGTGGCATCATTGTGGCACTGCAGGAGGCCCATGATGGACATGTCATCTAAAGAATGGGAGTGGGAGTTGAAATGGTTCGCGACTGGGAGGTGCAGTTGTTTATTGCAAACCGAGCGGAGGTGTTCTGCAAAGCGGTCCCCAAGCCTCCGCTTGGTTTCCCCAATGTAGAGGAAGCCACAAACCGGGTACAATGGATACAGTATACCACATTGGCAGATGTGCAGGTGAACCTCTGCTTAATATGGAAAGTCATCTTGGGGCATGGGATAGGGGTGAGGGAGGAGGTGTGGGGGCAAGTGTAGCATTTCCTGCGGTTGCAGGGGAAGGTGCCGGGTGTGGTGGGGTTGGAGGGCAGTGTGGTGCAAACAAGGGAGTCACGGAGAGTGTGGTCTCTCCGGAAAGCAAACAAGTGTGGGGATGGAAAAATGTCTTGGGTGGTGGGGTCGGATTGTAGATGGCAGAAGTGTCGGTGGATGATGCGTTGTGTCTGGAGGTTGGTGGGGTGGTGTGTGAGAATGAGGGGGATCCTCTTTGGGCGGTTGTGGCGGGGGCGGGGTGTGAGGGATGTGTTGCGGGAAATGCGGGAGACGCGGTCAAGGGCGTTCTCGACCACTGTGGGGGGAAAGTTGCAGTCTTCACCAGCTTCAAAATCTCGCCTTCTCCCACCGCATCCCAAACCAGCCCAGTTCGTCCACTGCACCACACAACCAGCCCAGATCTTCCCCTCCCCCCAGTGCATCCCAAAACCAGCCCAGCCTGTCTCTGCCTCCCTAACCTGTTCTTCCTCTCACCCATCCCTTCCTCCCACCCCAAGCCGCACCTCCATTTCCTACCTACTAACCTCATCCCACCTCCTTGACCTGTCCGTCTTCCCTGGACTGACCTATCCCCTCCCTACCTCCCCACCTATACTCTCCTCTCCACCTATCTTCTTTACTCTCCATCTTCGGTCTGCCTCCCCCTCTCTCCCGATTTATTCCAGAACCCTCACCCCATCCCCCTCTCTGATGAAGGGTCTAGGCCCGAAACATCAGCTTTTGTGCTCCTGAGATGCTGCTCGGCCTGCTGTGTTCATCCAGCTTCACACTTTATTACCTATTGACCTGTGTTGTCACCTTCAGGGAACAATGGTCCTGAACACCTTGATCTCTCTGTTCATCAATAGATACAATAGATGTAACTTATATTTCCAAAATGCAATCAATTAGCTGTTGCACAAAAAGAACAAAGAAAATTACAGCACAGGAACAGGCCCTTCGGCCCTGCAAGCCTGCGCTGATCGAGACCCTCTGTCTAACCTGTCATCTATTTTCTAAGGGTTTATGTCCATTTGCCCCCTGCCCATCCATGTACCTGTCCAAATATATCTTAAAAGATGCTAACGTGCCTGTGTCTACCACCCCTGCTGGCAATGCGTTCCAGGCACCCACCACCCTTTTGTGTAAAGAACTTTCCATGCATATCTCCCTTAAACTTACCTCCTCTCACTTTGAACTCATGACCCCTAGTAATTGAGCCCCCCACTCTGGGAAAAAGCTTCTTGCTATCCACCCTGTCTATACCCCTCATGATTTTGTAGACCTCAATCAGGACCCCCCTCAATCTCCGTCTTTCTAATGAAAATAATCCTAATCTACTCAACCTCTCTTCCTGGCTAGCAGCCTCCATACCAGGCAACATCGTGGTGAATCTCCTCTGCACCCTCTCCAAAGGATCCACATCCTTTTCGTAATGTGGCGACCAGAACTGTACACAGTACTCCAAATGTAGCCAAACCAAAGTTCTATACAACTGCAACATGACCTGCCAACTCTTGTACTCAATACCCCATCCAATGAAGGAAAGCATGCCATATGTCTTCTTGACCACCCTACTGACCTGCGTTGTCACCTTCAGGGAACAATGGACCTGAACACCCAGATCTCTCTGTTCATCAATTTTCCCTACGACTTTTCCATTTACTGTATAGTTTGCCCTTGAATTTGATCTTCCAAAATGCATCACCTCGCATTTGCCCGGATTGAATTCCATCTGCCATTTATCTGCCCAACTCTCCAGTCTATCTATATTCTGCTGTAATCTCTGACAGTACCCTTCACTATCTGCTACTCCATCAATCTTAGTGTCATCTGCAAACTTGCTGATCAGACCACCTACACCTTCCTCCAAATCATTTACATATATCACAAATAGCCACTGGTCACAGGTCTCCAATTTGAGAAACTCCCTTCTACTACTACTCTCTGTCTCCTGTTGCCTAGCCAGTTTTTTATCCATCTAGCTAGCACACCCTGGACCCCATGTGACTTCACTTTATCCATCAGCCTGCCATGGGGAACCTTATCAAACGCCTTACTGAAGTCCATGTATATGACATCTACAGCTTTTCCCTCTCAATCAACTTTGTCACGTCCTCAAAGAATTCTATTATGTTGGTAAGACATGACCTTCCCTGCACGAAACCATGCTGCCTATCACTGATAAGCCCATTTTCTTCCAAATGGGAATAGATCCTATCCCTCAGTATCTTCTCCAGTAGCTTCCCTACTATTGACGTCAGGCTCACCGATCGATAATTACCTGGATTATCCTTGCTGCCCTCCTTAAACAAGGGTACAACATTAGCAAGTCTGCAGGCCTCCGGGACCTCACCAGTGTCTAAGGATCCTGCAAATAAGGCCAGTTATTAAGATATGAGACATTCCATTCTCCCAATTTCTCCGTCTCCATTGCATTTGTTCTGATGATGCCATGTTTTATGAGAGGTGCCTCTGCTATATCATCCTTATTCCTCACGTCAGGAATCACACCCTGCCGCATCCCAATGTGATGACAAGGCCTCCAGCTGTGTCCAGACCATTCACAGCATTTCTGTCCTCCCCTTCTTCTCCCTCTCAGAATGATATAGTTTCTCATATCCTCACTTTCCACCCCACCATTGACATTCAAAGAAAAATCTTCCAATGACTTCAGCAGGATAAAATTCATTTTTCCCTCCTCTCCACTGTCATCATTCTATAAGGATCCATACCTGAGTGATACCCTGACACACTACCCCATCACTCAGTACATTTTCACTCAAATCTGCCACCCCTGCTCACGTGATCTCCCCATGCAATCACAGAAGGTGTGATTTTTGTCTTTTCATGGCTACTGGCTTGTTAACTCAATTTCTATCTCCAGAGATGCTAATACACATGCTGAGTTTCTCCAACACATTCTAATTTTATATAAAAAAGTGCAGAAGTCTTGCCAATACCATACAATACACGAGTTAGACCATACCTGGAATACTGTGAACAGTCTTCATCCCCTCATCTGAAGAATATTACGCTGGACAAAACCTGAAAGTACTGCGGATGCTGGAAATCTGAAATAAGAACAGAAATTGTGGGAAAATCTCTGGAGGACAGGCAGCATCTGTGGAGAAAAATCAAAGTTAACATTTCAGGTTTGGTGACCCTTCTTCAGAACCCAATGCCAAACTGGCATTGGAGGCAGCCTAGAGAAGGCTCCCTATATTAATACCAGGCATGGAGATATTTTCCGATGAGAAAACATTAAGTAGGTTTGTCTGTACCATATAGAAGGCTGGTAGATGACCATCCTGAGGCATTAAAGATTCTTAGGAAACTTGACAGGGCCAATGTTGAGAGGTTGTTTCCCATTGTGTGAGAATTTGGCCGAATATCAGAATATGAGGTTGCACATTTAAGGCAAAGATGGCAATGAATTTCTTTCTGAGAGGATAGTAAACGTGTGGATTTCCTTATCACAAAAGCCATTTGAGGCAGGATCATTAATAAGTTCAAAGGTGAGATTGACAGTTTTTTTTATTAGTAAGGGCATAAAGGTGAAAGGATTAAAACTAAAAGGGTTAATTACAGGTTTTTTTTAATTCACAGGACGAGGGCATTGCTGGCTAGGCAGTATTTATTACCCAGAGGGTAGTTAAGAGCCAACTACACTGCTGAGGGTCTGTTGTCACGTGCAAGCCAGACCAGGTTCTATGGCAGTTTCCTTCCCTAAAGGACATTAGTGAACCAGAGCATTTATCCCAACAATCAATTCACCGTCATCATTCGACTCTTAATTCCAGATATTTAGTGAATTCAAATTCCATCATCTGCATTGGCAGGATTCAAAGCTAGGCCCCCAGAACATTATCTGGGCCTTTGGATTGACAGTCCAGTCATAATACCACTTGGCCATCGCCTGACCCAATTATTGCAAAGTGTTTGCAGTAAAATAAATGTATGTAGCTGGAAAACAGCCAGGCCAGGGAGTGGGTAACAGAAACAATGAGGCAGACCGCACTGAACAATGAGCAGGATATTGAACGCTTTGAGTGGAAGAGAGCAATGCTTCATGTATGTACAATGAGAAATAAATTACATTTTTGCAACTACAGTTGTAAGTTTATTAAACAAGAAATTGAATATGCAGTTTAATTGTACAAGAGGTAAGAACTGGTGGGGTTTTTTTTGCCAGAGTTTAGACTATTAATGCAGCCTCTGCTTGTTTTGGCACAAGGTTGTTTTGTTTAATTGGAATATGTCGCTTTTATAACTGTTGATTATTTTTGCTTTTCTGCTTCCTTAAAAAGAACTCCCAAGTCTGTAGCAGTACAATAAACTTACTGATGGGTATGTGCAGAACCAAGTTGAGATATCTGATGATCCAGTATCAGATAATCACTTCCCATCATCTCATGTCCATTCTTCCCTCTTCAACTCTATTTATTCCCATTATATTTCAATTTATCTCTGGAAACTGAAGTTTCGTTGCTCACAAGCATCCTTTGTTGAATAATAAGGTTTAGTTTTCCTTTCTTGGCCTGGCCATGTATGATAAATTTCCAGTACTTCTTTTGTTCCTTTAATTCCACTTATCTTGATCTAGTTTTGTCTGCATTGATGTCTGATAAAGATTTTGTCATAAATCTATTATCATGGCCTTCTTCACAAGATAATTGTCAGTTAAAGTTACATTTTAACTTGTTTTCTGAATTCTATTGTTCACTATAATTTAACTCACGTCAAATAGAATCTAATGCCTTACATATCCTTATAAAACTGAAAGTACTCTCAGCATGGCTAGGGTCATGAAGACAAAACAATGCCCGATTGCCAGTTGCTAAGAATTCATGTGCGTAGGCATGAAGAACTCAGAACTTATTCTTTTTTTGGGAATTAGGGTTTATTCCATTTCTACAAGTGGCTCGTCATCATTGTGATCACAGTTGACCTTTTTATCTCACAAATTGCTCGGTACTTGAACGCAATTTGCACAGAGCCTCAGTTCTCCGCTAACCGGCTGGAGCCTTCATGGGGAAGCTTTGAAGTGATAATGCAAGTAAAAGCTCGCCCTCTTCCTCCGTTTGGTTAATAAGGCTCGCTAGCTGAAGAACCCACTGGAATAAATAGGGAGAGAGGGGGAGGCGGACCGAAGATGGAGAGTAAAGAAGATAGGTGGAGAGAGTGTAGGTGGGGAGGTAGGGAGGGGATAGGTCAGTCCAGGGAAGACGGACAGGTCAAGGAGAAACCAAGGGGGAACCAAGCGGAGGCTTGGGGACCGCTTTGCAGAACACCTCCGCTCAGTTCGCAACAAACAACTGCACCTCCCAGTCGCAAACCATTTCCACTCCCCCTCCCATTCTCTTGATGACATGTCCATCATGGGCCTCCTGCACTGCCACAATGATGCCACCCGAAGGTTGCAGGAACAGCAACTCATATTCCGCCTGGGAACCTTGCAGCCATATGGTATCAATGTGGACTTCACCAGTTTCAAAATCTCCCCTTCCCCTACTGCATCCCTAAACCAGCCCAGTTCGTCCCCTCCCCCCACTGCACCACACAACCAGCCCAGCTCTTCCCCCCCACCCACTGCATCCCAAAACCAGTCCAACCTGTCTCTGCCTCCCTAACCTGTTCTTCCTCTCACCCATCCCTTCCTCCCACCCCAAGCCGCACCCCCAGCTACCTACTAACCTCATCCCACCTCCTTGACCTGTCCGTCTTCCCTGGACTGACCTATCCCCTCCCTACCTCCCCACCTACACTCTCTCCACCTATCTTCTTTACTCTCCATCTTCGGTCCGCCTCCCCCTCTCTCCCTATTTATTCCAGTTCCCTCTCCCCATCTCCCTCTCTGATGAAGGGTCTAGGCCCGAAACGTCAGCTTTTGTGCTCCTGAGATGCTGCTTGGCCTGCTGTGTTCATCCAGCCTCACATTTTATTATCTTGGAATTCTCCAGCATCTGCAGTTCCCATTATCTCTGAAGAACCCACTGGCCGTCTTGCTGAGATTGAGAGCAGTGAAAAATAAAGGGCCGTCATTGGCCGCAACAGGGATTTAACGAACTAGCTGCAGTCTGTTGGATGTTATTTGTTAATAATTAATCTGCGGAAATGAACGCTCCTGAAATGTGAGTTTGTTTAGCCAGGCTAAGCCGTGAATCATGTGCATCAACGGATCCCTGCCCCTTAATGAAAGCTCAGAAAACAGCAGGCTGGAGAGGGAGTCTGTTACTGTCTTGAGCGTCCTGAGCGTGACTCTTCTGAGCTTTCTGATCATTGCCACCTTCGCATGGAACCTTTTGGTGCTGCTAACTATCCTGAGAGTAAAGACCTTTCACCGTGTGCCTCATAACTTGGTGGCCTCTATGGCAGTCTCTGATGTGATGGTGGCTGCCTTGGTGATGCCTCTCAGTCTGGTCAATGAGCTCCTCGGGAGGCGCTGGAGGCTGGGCAGGGTCTTGTGTTACGTTTGGATTTCCTTCGATGTTTTGTGCTGCACGGCGAGTATCTGGAATGTTACTGCCATCGCCCTGGACAGGTTCTGGTCTATCACCAGGCACTTGGATTACACTTTAAAGACTCGAAAGCGGATCTCCAATATTATGATCGTCCTTACATGGGCGCTTTCGGCTGTCATCTCGTTCTCTCCTCTTCTTGGATGGGGGGAAGCCTACTCGGCTGACAAGGAGAACTGCCAAGTCAGCCAGGAGCCCTCGTACACCGTCTTTTCAACCTGCGGCGCTTTCTACTTGCCGCTTTGTGTGGTTCTGTTCGTATACTGGAAAATCTACAAGGCTGCCAAGTTCAGGATAGCGAGCCGCAAGAGGAATGCTGTTGTCCCATTGCCCGAAATACTGCAGGTAAGTGAGACTGGGCTTCGCTAAACACCCTGATGCCTTTCCCCACCCAGCCATGAATCTATGTCAGGACGGTAGGTTGAAGATGCAGAGACACTAGAACTGACGCTGCTCTCAATACAATATTGGGTAGCGAGTTGGTCTTTTGGCAAGATGTTTATTATTTGACACCCATTTTGAAAAATAGATTCACAGATGAGGGCGTCGCTGATGAGGCAGCATTTATTGTCCATCCCTAATTGCCCAGAGGGCCGTTAGGAGTCAACCGCATTGTGGTGGACCTGAAGTCACATGTAGGTCAGACCAGGTAAGGATGGCAGTTTCCTTCCCTAAAGGACGTTAGTGAACCTGGTAGATTTTTCCCGACCGTCGTCAATGGATTCACGGTCATCATTAGGCTCGTAATTCCAGTTTTTTTTATTGAATGCAAATTCCACGACCTGCCCTGGAGTTTATTTTCCTAGCTGCCATCAGATCTAAGGAAGGGTCACTGGACCCGAAATGTTAACTCTGACATTTTCTTCAGACTTGCTGAACTTTTCCAGCAACTTCTGTTTTTGTTCCTGATTTGCAGAATCCGCACTTCTTTCGGCTTTTATTTAGTGTTTTCCCCGGGACTCTGGATGAACGGCCCGGCGATAATACCACTGGGCCATTGCCTCCCCTCATTTAAACAATTACGTTAGAACAACATATGTGGATACTTTCCCTCATTTTCTACAAATGAAAAAAAAGTCGATAAAACGTATTGAATTGTTCTGTTTTGCTGGTTTGCTGTAGGAAACCCACCCCCCTTTTTCGTTATTACTGGAGAACGCAGCGAGCTGGGTTTGGGGATAGTGGCATGTGGTGTTTTTTGAAACCCCTCCAAACAGTGAAGAGAGTTGAAGCGGTTTCTCACACGGTCTTAGCATCCTGTCAAAATATCCGCAACAACTGCATTTGAAAATCGGACCTTAAAACAGGATCGCAAACAAACACAGATCATCCTCAACGTTTGTACAAAAAGAGTTTGGAACCTACATTTTAAAAATTGCAAAAAAGCGTATTAACCAGTCAAACTCGTTCACATTCTATATTCTTGCATTTTAATTCATGACCCTTTTCTGTGATATCAAATAAAATGTTTGGTTTGTATTTGTAATGTAAGTTGTACTAATGTTCCACAAAGACGAAAAAAAGACAGGGATCGGGTATCAGCAGCGCATCAGTTCGCATTTTCACAAGGCTGCTAGGGAATCCGCAAGACGCCGTGACTGTGGAAGGAACGCCAGAGAGTGCAGAACTAGATAAGAAAGACTGTACAACAGGGAGAAGATGTTCACGTTACGCCTTTTTTTCAGACAGCAAGCAGGATTCCAGAGTCAGCCGTTTGACTCGATGACGAAAGTATGGAGAGAACACCCAGCGTCAGAGGAAAAGTGGAGGAACATGTTTTGGTAGCACACTGCGGCAACTCCTGTGTTTGCAAATGGCATTGAATGTAGCAATGGTGTATTCAGGTGTGCGTCTAGTTTGAATCCTGGATTAGTACAGAGTAGTGGTCTAGTAAGTCTTAAATCGTAACACTTGTATCTGGCGTTTTCTATCGATTTTCTGTCGATCGATTGTGAAGGTGTCACAAAAAGTGCGGATCTCAACTACCTATTAATGAACGTCAACCTCCTAAGACACGATAACAAAGTGTGGAGCTGGATGAACGCAGCAGGCCATCTCTGACGAAGGGTCGAAGCACAAAACGTCAGCTTTCGTGCTCCTGAGATGCTGCTTGGCCTGCTGTGTTCATCCAGCTCCACACTTTGTTATCTTGGATTCTCCAGCATCTGCAGTTCCCATTATCACTGATACAATTTCAATCTCCTAAGTCACGTTCGTTTTGTTGCTCACTTGGACACTAAAATTACTATTGTATAAGTGCAAACAACTAACTGGATTTGTAATTTGATTTCTAATTTCTATTTAAATATTCAATGAGCGAATGATAGCATTATATTCTGAAATTCACTTGACGTTGAGCATTAAACGCCGTCGAAGTGTTGCCTTTCTTGCCCTGCTTCCTGAAGATGCTCGAATGCTTTTAACCTGTGAACTTTATCATAGGTGAAGGAAGCCAGCCACCAGCCCCAGATGGAGTGTGCGGTCCGACATACCGCCCTGACCTTCCAGGCGGACGGAGAAGCTTGGCGCCAACAGAAGGAAAAGAAGGCAGCGGTGATGGTAGGGATCTTGATCGGGGTCTTCGTCCTGTGTTGGATCCCATTTTTCATCACCGAGCTCATCAGTCCTCTGTGCTCTTGCAACATCCCCCCTGTCTGGAAGAGTATATTTGTCTGGCTCGGCTATTCCAATTCCTTCTTCAATCCTCTCATCTACACAGCTTTCAACAAAAATTACAACAACGCTTTCAGATATTTATTCATAAAACAGCGATGAGGGTAAGCCGAATAATCTGTCCTCGGCAGTATCCTTAAAGTACTAACAGTGACATTCCCCTTTTAGAATAAAAACGAAGTGTAATACTTCATTGCATTAAATCATCACAATATTAAATATCGAATCTGTTATAACGATGTCTGGAGTGGAATATAAACATAAAGTTTAGACTAGTCACTTTACTGTTTTGTTGTAATACTTGCGATTTTTTTCGAAATGTGTTTATGTTAAAAGCGGAGGAAATTTCCTCGATGGTTCAGAATTGCCTCCGTTACCATGCGAGCTCAGTTGCATACACGGACGCTAGGATATGCCAGCTCTTTATTCACACAATCTCAGATAAAATAAAATGTTGTTAAGATATTGACGATAATTGAGTTTATGCTTTGAACAAATTATTTTAAATGACGGGACATTTCCGGCTTTAAAGTTTTACAATCGTCCCTATGACTGAACTGTGAATCCTCTTTGAATATCAATTCTGTAATTATTTTATTTCATACTCGAGAATAGATCAGTGGTTTCTGATCACATTTTGATAATTTTGTTCTGAATCTGGGCTAAATCTGAACTGTTTCGTAAAATAACATGAGCAAAAAATGTACTACTGGCTATAAATTGACAGTCCTTCGTTCATTTTGCCATCCATTAACTCGCATAACCGTTATCGATATTTTTATTCTGCTCTACTGGCTGCTGGCGTGCAGTATTCCAAAAGCTGCATCTTACATCTTGTAATCAAAATGAGTTCTCAGGGTGACTTTGCATCAGCTAGTCAAAACTACTAAAGCATTGACCATCAGGTCATTCAGTGGAAAACACAATTTGGAGGATTTATTCAGACTGACTTGTGTCTCCGAATATTCACGATTTCCAGATTTTGTAGTTCCCCCCCCCCCCGCCCCGCCAATGTCTATTTGCATATGAAAAGCGAACATTACGCTACTATGCCAGTTTTGTATCTCTGAAGTGATTTATAAATCATAGTGGATACTCTTTTGAGACTGTTTCAGAATTATTTTATGATGTAAAATACGTATCAACTATCGAACGTACATTATAACCATTAAAGTAAACAAAGTTTATACAAAAAGACTGTAGGATGTTTTATTCTTTGTTGAAAGGCAAAGTTCCTACTCTATTTGCTTCCCGAGCTATCTAAGTTATTTGATCAAACTTACTTCAATAATTTATTACGTCAATAATGAATTTTAATTTTGTTTTGAATTTGACACTCTAATGGTAGAGAATTTTCTTTCCTGCCCTCCTGTCACGATGAAATACCCCACTCTGCTGGAACTGTCACAGTATGATGATTTCTATATTACACATATTATAGGAGATATAAATTTTAAATCAAGTACAGTTAATTACAGTTCAATCGCCAGAATGAGTTCCATCGTCATAGTTGACTAACTATAATGTAATTACAACCATATTCATGGAAATGTATAGAAATCTTGATGTAATAACGTAAACAGCAGTAACAGTCACCTGGGCAAGAATATACACATAGCAGTTACAGAAGGAGCAATGCTTTTCCATTAGCTACTAACAAGTGATTAGTTATTCCACAAATGTTGATATTAGCCACGAATCAATGGTGTCTCTTATGCAGAATATGGGCCCACCCCCAGCATTGAACTGCATATGCAGTTTTGAGAAGATAATATACTTTCAGAGACAACGTTGTTTAAGTAAAACGGTACGTTGAGGTCAACTTTCCCTAGAAATGGACATGTGATCCCATCCCTGTCGTAACAAAAAACCGTGGAAATCTTCATAGAACATAGAAAACTACAGCACAGTGCAGGCCCCTCGGCCCACGATGTTGTGCCGTGGAATAATCCTAATCCAAAAATAAAATAACCTAACCTACATTCCCCTCAATTCACTGCTGTCCATGTGCATGTCCAGCAGTCGCTTAAACGTCACTAATTTTCCTGGTCTCCTAGCCAACATTATATCAATGAACATATTATTTTGTCAGTATCTTGTTGCTATTAATCGTGACCTTCTATGTGCCATTTGACGTCATACTCAGCAGGACTTTACAGTCGCGGAAGGATCAGGTCCTTACCATTGTTTAATTTCCCCAGTCCTTCTCTAAGGAGAGCAGAGTCCAGCCAAAGCTCCGGAGGTTCCCTCCTGAGGAAGGGGCACCAGATCCGAAACTTTCACTCTTTTTTTCCTTCACAGATGCTGTCAGATCTGCAGAGCTTTTCCAGCAACTTTGTTTTTGTTCCATCCTAACAGCTGTGTATTCCCAGAAAGCTCAATGATCTGACCTTCCCTTATCTCTGGCTATTTGTCTTAGTAACATGTTAAGGACGTTCCTGAGATGGGTCGGTACATAAAATTCAATTTCTAGTAAGTCGGATGGTGGACATTTCACATTTCAGCAATGTCACGCGTTGTTCTTTAACAGATTTTAATCGAAGATTAACGCATGCCTTTCACGCTTTCGCAGCACAATGCTGAAGGCCGAAGGGAATGGCTACCTTCCCGGTCTACAATTTGGCTGCCTGATTACACACAACAGGTTTTCTAAAGAACAATTTCGATTCTTTCTTTCGACCTTTAGCAGCGTCTATTTGGACATCTTCATCAGCTTTCGTCAGAATAAACTAGAACCTTATTTTATAGTCTAGATTTTTTTAAAAGAAATGTATAAAAACTGAATAGAAGTGCTTCTTCCTTCGAACCGCATATATCAGATACATTCCTTTGAACCACATATATCACGATAGATTCCCACTTCAATAATCAGAGATAGTAGGAATGCCGATGCCGGAGAATCTGATATAACAAGGTATAGAGCTGGATGCATACAGCAGGGCAAACAGCATCATAGGAGCAGAAAAGCTGTCGAACAGATTTCCTGTTCCTCTGATAGTGCCTGGCCTGCCGTGTTCATCTACCTCTACATCTTGTTACCCTATTTCAACCGTTCCTGGCCTTGAAATCACGCATCACACGAATTTTATTTCGTTGTGTCTTTGTGAACGTATCAAATATATTTCACCGACTATCACATTGAAGATTACAAAGAGGCAGTCGATCGTTTTGCAGTGAGTGAAAGTTCAAAGGAAGACAGTATTAAAGAATGCAGCAGATAAAATCGAAAAATACAGCCGTTCAGGAATAACAAAAACTGTAGATGCTCGAGTCAGAGTCAACACAGAGTTGAGCTGGACGAACACAGCAGGTCAGGCAGCATTGGAGGCGCAGGAAAGTCGACGGGTCGAGACCCTTCGAAACTGGGGAGGGGGGGAAAAGGAGCTGGGACATAAATAGAGGGAGGAGGGTTGGGACTGGGATAAGGTATGTGGGCGAGTGATAGGTAGATGCTGTTAGGGGGTGGTAGGCCCTGGTCAGTGGGAAGGGTGGGAGAGAAGATGGATAGGTTGTATTGGGTCAAGAAGGTGGGGATGAAAGGGAGGGCTGGAAATGGGATGGGGAGTGGGAAGGATTTAGAATTCACCAGTTTTAAAATCTTCCACGTTCAGGCCATTGGTCTGTAGGCTCTCAGAGTGGAATATGAGGTGTTGCTCCTCCACTTTATGTGTGGCGTCACAATGGCACTGGAGGAGACCCAGGATGGACATGTCATCAAGGGAAGCTTAGTGACCAGAAGGTGTTATTGATTATAGTGTACAGAATGCAGATGCTCCACGAGTAGAACTCCGAGCCTGCACTTGGTTTCATCAATGTAAAGTAGGGCACACCAGGGGCAATGGATACAGTGGACCAGGTTGGAGAATGTACAGGTGAACCCCTGCCGGATGTGGAAAGTTTGTTTTGGGCCTTGGACGGAGGTGAGGGGTGGAGGGAAGCGTAGGGGCAGGCCTAGCATCTTCTGCAGTTGCAGGGAAAGGTGCTGGGTGTAACAGGTTTAATGCGGAGTGTGGAGTTGAAGAGGGGATTGCAGAGTGAGCAATCCCTACAAAAGGCAAATGGGGTGGAGAGGGAAATATCTCTTCGCTCGTCAGGTTGGATTGTAAGTGGTGGAAGTGACGGATGAGGAGGTTGGTGGGGTGGTATGTGAGTACGTGGGGACTCTGCCTTTATTTTTTGAACAAAAACAAATTTTCTGGAAAAACTCAACAGGTCTGGCAGCATCTATGAAGGAAAAAGCAGAATTGATGTTTCAGGTCCAGTGACCCGTTCCTCAGAATTTTTGTTGGGGGGGCGGGGATTTGAGGACAGAAGTGCAGGAAATGCAAGAGATGCGGTTAAGGGCATTTTTGAACACTGGAGAGGGCAAGTTGAGGATATTGGCGGAGGGGGACTGGTTGAGCTTGTGGGAGAGGAAGAAGCGGATGGCCATGTCCATGTCCTTGGTGAAGATGAGGTTTTTTTTTTGGGGGGGGGTGTCAAGGAATTGGAAGTCTTTGAGGAAGTAGAGGGCCTGGGAAAATGTCCTGAATGTAGGTGGGAATTTCTTGGACTGGGGGAAGGGGCAGTGGTGGGAAGACTGAGTCAAGGCAAGAGAAATTGTCTCTGCCTCTTCCTGCCCCATTGCACACAATGGGTCAGCTGGGGCAATCAGGTTTGTGGATTTTGGGAAGGAGATAGAAACGGGCAGTGCAAGGTTGGGAATGATGAGGTTGAAGGCTGTGGGTAGGAGATCTCCTGAGATGATGAGGTTATGAATGGTCTGAAGATGATGGTTTGGTAATCAGAGGTAGGGTCATAATTGGAGGAGGAGGTGTCAGAGAGTTGGTGCCTTACCTCAGGCAACGTAGAGGTCAGCATGCTATGCCACCACTACACCCCTTATCTGTGGATTTGATGGTGTGGTTGGAATTGAAGTGGAGGGAGCAGAGGGTTAAGCAATGGGGAATAAATAAGGAGAAAGTGAACGATCTGTCAAAGGATCTGCAAATCATACAAGAGACAATAGCTGGATGTAAATTCAATACAAAAACAAATCAGTTCAGGCATTTCTATGAGCAGATATCGTGGGAGGTCTGGCAGAGTAGACATTAGAAGATTTGATAGTTGGTGCATGGCAAAGATTTGCATGTATCATGTAGGTGCAGAAGCCAAAAGAACACTCCACAAAACAACAATAGGAAACAGTTGAGAAAAACCTTTGACTTGATTAGCACCATTCAAACCTTTCAAGATCAAACATATTGTTTAATAACGACTAGGAACTGCCAGCTAAAGCAATAACTCAAACAAAATGTGTTTATTGGCAGCTTAAAACTTAATGAATTAGCATCAGTGTGTTGAATTTTTCGTTGGTGTTTTCATTTAGTACAGCACAAGGTACTAATTTGAAATTAATTCTGAATCGTGGAAAATTTTAACCGGCCATTATGAAATAATGGTTTTGATACAATACTTACACTTTGCAGTTCCAAGAATCACTATACACAACTTTAGTGGAAATTGAGAAGTCACTTACGTTCCTGTGGATTTAGAGTCTGTTATTGTCTCTGATAATATTGAGGAAGAGTGCACATTCAGGAAGATAATATAGGAATGGAAGAAAACTTGGAAGACAAACACCAGTCAGATCCTTCTTCAGAATAAACTGTCTTGGAGGAACTTCCTGAACAAAGCAACAATTCTTCTGGAATATTGGGCTCATTAATAACATAAACCCACAGAACCCATGACCAGGAATTCCCTATGTGGGCAATCATATTGTTAGGGAGTAATTGCCAACAATGCTAATAATTTATTGCTCTGAAAATGGGATGAGGATCTTGCTGGCTCGGCAGCATTTATTCTCCATCCCTAATTTCCCAGAAGGCAGTTCAGAGTCAACCACATTGCTGTGGGACTGGAGTCACATGTAGACAAGACCAGGTAAAAGATGGCACTTTCCTTCCTTAAAAGGACATTAGTGAACCAGGTGGGTTTTTCCGCAGCAATTGACAATAGGCTCACAATTCCAGATATATTTTATTGAATTCAAATTACACCATCTGCTGTGGTGCAATTTTTGAACTGTCCTCAGAATGCTAACTGAGTCTCTGGATTAGCAGTCCAGTGATAATACTACTAGGCCACTGGCCACCCCAGCCCTGCACCCCCCTCCTTCCCCAATTGCTATTCTTCACCTGTTAGCCTTGACTTAGGCAGGCTGTTCGAGGTGATGAGGAGCAGATGAAATCCATGATCCAAAATTACATTTTCAATAGGGTCATTATTTTCAGCTTGTGTAAAAATAGGAGAAAATAATTTTGCATTTTTGATTAAGCCCCGGTGAAGAAATAGCCTGTGGGTTATCATACAAGAGAATACAACAAAACCTCCTTTATTGTTTTATAAAAAAACTGGGAATCAAGTACATTTGCATAATTGTCCATGGAGTGACCATTAATAGCAACACCAATTTAGTGTTGGTGTTGTATTTCTTAGTCAATACAGCTAAAGTCCATTTAATTCATATTTCTCTTCACAAACCTGTGCTCTTGTTAGTGAAACTAGGCATGTGTTCCAATTGTGAAATACTAAAGAATTAAATTTACCATTTATTATATTTGTTGCAGGTATGACAGACTCCAAATTAAGTTTTAATTTCTATTTTTTAAGCATTGGGGTTTATTGACTTTGCTTGCTGTTTCTAACACTCAATATTAGCATAGCACCACCCAAGCCTAAACTGAAATGAAAGTGCTCACTGTAATTATCCTAATTCAAACATCGCTAAAATTGCCCCTTTGATATCACACTCATTAAACATCACACAGGCAGAGAAAAAAAACACAAATCTATTTGACTGAGTGTGCACCAAATGATATCATGAGGTATAGTTACAATGGCCCAATTCAAATGTGTTTAATCCTTAGTGATTTATTCATAATAAATAAATTAACATACGAATCAGAATTATAATGGATACAACATTACATTTTATTGCCTAGCCTACTATTGTTGTAACCTAGAAACAGATGTACGCTTGGGTTCAAACTATGATTAATGTGCCTACATGTGATATTAAAGACACCATAGTCAGTTCTGAAGAAGGATCATGGGATTCAAAACTAGAGAGTGGCAGGGGACTGGGAACCAGAGCAGCAGGTCAGCAAGTGGAGAGATTCAGGGAAAGATGGACGATAGGACCAGCAAATCAGAAAAAGAAAGGACAGGCAGAGACACATAAATGGACACAATGGTACTAATGGGCTTAAAATATATTTATTTCAATGCAAGGAGTATTAAAGGAAAGGCAGATGAGTTCAGAGTCAGTACATGGGACTATGACATTGTGGCCATTACAGAGACTTGGTTGAGAAAGGGCGATGTGAATTCAGAATTGCCTTGCCCGTAGAAGACAGGAGGTAGAGGTGAAAGGATGTTTTTCAGGCTGGATGTTCATGACTAGTGGTGTGCCACAGGGATCCAGAAGAGGGGCCACTGCTGTTTGTGATATATATAAAGGATTTAGATGAAAATGTAGATGGGTGGATTAGTAAATTTGCAGACAAAGCAAAGATTGGTGGAGTTGCAGGTAGTGTAGAATCGTAGAGTCCAGTGTGGAAACAGGTCCTTCAGCCCAACAAGTCCACACCAACTCTCTGAACATCCCACCCAAACCCATCCCCTATAACCGACCTAATCTACACATCCCTGAATGCTACAGGCAATTTAGCATGGCCAATCCACCTAGCCTGCACATCTTTGACTAGGGGAGGAAACCCACGCAGACACGGGGAGAATGTGCAACTGTCTGTGTGGAGTTTGCATGAAGGTGGAATCAAACCTGGTTCCCTGGCACTGTGAGGCAACAGTGCCAATCACTGAGCCACTGTGCCACCCACGTAGAAGGGTGGCAATGGATTTAGGGGATATAGAGCAGTTGCAGATATGGGTGGAGAAATGGCAGATGGAGTTAGATGTCTTTAAATGTATGAGATGCATAGATAAGATTGATGGTGAGAATATATTCCCAAGGTTGAAATGCCTAATATGAGGGGGCATTCATTTAAAGTAGAAGAGAAAGTTGAAAGGAAATGTAAGGGACAAATCTTTTTGGAGGGATATGGATGAAGGGCATACAGAAAAGATTAGTTTCATCTGACATTATGTTTCGCACATCATCATGGGCTGAAGGGCTATTCCTGTGCTGTACTGTTCTATCTTCAAATTCTAGTAGGCCATTTGATCCAACGAACCTGCTCAGCTATTCAATAGGGTCATAGCTGATCATACAGCTTGGTGATCTAATCCCAGGAAAAGGTGAGCTAAAGAGGCTGGTGTTTGCCAAAGAGATAGATTTTGAGACACAACTGGCATTGTGAAACTTGAGTCACTCTCAGGTAGCAGAGGTTGACCATACACTAACTCAAATGGACCCTCTTTTTGCCACCATGAGCCGGTCAAATTAGGGGGAAGGACCATTCCAGTTGCATCATCCGAATATCAAACAACGTCGAATGTTCAGCGCAGGTTGCCTTTAATTATATTAAAATAACAATGCCCAAAGCATAGGATGGCCCTAAGCACCTCTTAGAGCCCTCCAGTTGCTGTAAATTGCATCATGTATCATTTTTGTCATCCAAGAACCTAATGTTTTCATACTTAGGGCGGTACACGTTTGGAATGACCTGCCAGAGAAGTTGTGGAGGCTGGTACAATTACAAAATTTAAAAGGCATCTGGATAGATACATGATTAGGAAGGGTTTACAGGGATTTGGGTCAAATCAAACTAGATTAATTTAGGATATCTGGTTGGCATGGATGAGTTGGACCAAAGGTTTTCTTTTCATGATGAACATCTTTATGGCTCTAAACACCTCCCTGCCAACTTTGCAATTAATACCATAGTGTTCATATTAATCAAATTGTAACAATGTGAAACCCAGTCATTTCTCATTTCAGGGTCAGGAACTAGGTTGCAATACATCATTTTTAAATCCAAGGGTCACTTTTCGAACCAGACCTGACAACAAACCAAGCTTTTGTTCAGACGCAACTTAAATTTATTCATCTCCGTAGTATCAAATTACTAAACGCACCCAAGTGATCCACTCAGAGCTAAATAATGTTATTATTTGCATATAAGGTTGTAAGAGAACACTGTGGGAAAATGGGGGCAGGGATTAGGGCAGCCGTAATGTTTAATGAATGGATATGGATTGACTGAGCACCCAAGGAGGGGAGCAAATTACTGCAGATTCTAGAATCTGAACCAAGAACAAAAAAAATGCTGGAGGTTACAGCCGGTCAGGCAGCACCCATGTGAGAAAGCAAGCTAACATTTAGAGTCTAGATTCTTGTCATCCAGACTCAAAACGTTAACTTGCTTTCTCTCCATGGATGCTGCCTGACCCACTGTGATCTCCAGCACTTTTCTTTCCAGCACATCCAAGGGTACCACACAGAGAAAACTGAGCTGAAAGAAAGGTGCGTTCCAAGGAACAGTCATGGGTCCGAAACGTTAACTCTGCTGTCTCTCCACAGCCCTGCTGAGATTCTCCAGCAATTTCAAATGTTGCTCGTAAATGCAAGGATAGGTACATGAATGAGCAATCAAATACATAAGGAACATTAATAATTATCAAATTATGTGGTGCTGTCAGGAAAGATAATTGCCAGTTCTTTCTATCTGTGAGACAGATGTTAATTAGTAACTTTGCGTGAGAGACAGGGTTTGTGTCTTTTTTTTAAAAAAAGCATCAATTTGAAATGCAAATTCAAACATTAGGGTAGGAATGAAAGGGAAACAAAGGAGGAGGGGATCAGGTAATTACCTCCAGCATCTCATCACAGAGCCCTTGTGGGGCTAGCAATAACTTCATTTCCTGCTCCAGGTCAATTGTACTCTGCCTCTCATTAAATGAGACTAACTTATCCATAATCTTGCTGACCTATATGTTCCCAACATGGCACCATATATTTCATTTTATTCTTTTAGTAATTCATGAGATGAGGCATCACTGGTTCGGCCTAGCATTTACTGCCCATCCCTAATTGCCAGAGGGTGGTTAGGAGTCAACCAAATTGCTAGGGAGCTTGGTTCACATGTAGGCCAGATCATTTAAGGACAGAGATTTCGTTCCTTAAGGGACATTAGTGAACTACAAGTGTTTTTCCAACACCTGGCAATGAATTTGTGGTCATCATTAGACTTTTAATTCCAGGTTTTTACTGAATCAAATTCCACCATAAAGCAAGGTAGAATTCAAAGTCAGGTCCCCAGAACATTATCTAGGTCTCCGGATTAACAATCCTGCAGTAAAATCATTAGGTCACTCCAACTTTATAAACTATTATCAACATCCCAGTGATTAACATTGACCAGAACCTGAACTGGCCTAGCTATTAAATAGTGTCGGTATAAAAGCAGGAAAAAGGCTAAATATTATATAGTGAGTAACTCACCTCTTGTCTCCACAATGCCTGTTCACCATTTAGAAGGCAAAAATCAGAAAGGTGGTGGAAAATCTCTACTAGCTTGTATGAATGCAGCTCTAATAAAACTCAAGACATTCAAAGCTAGCTTGGATAAATCAGTCCACCTCATGGCAACACATCCACTACGTTAAACATGCATTCCCTCTTTCACTAACGAGTAGCAGTGTGCACACATTCAGTGATTCAATAAACCACCTTTGACAGAATTTTCCAAACCCATGACCTCCCACATTTAGAATGAAGGGCAGCCAACAGTTTGGAACATGCCCAACTCAAATTCATATATCATCATTCTGACTTGGAACTATATCACCATCCCTTCATTGTCATGGTTTAAATCCTCCAATTCCCTTTTCTCCACAATTGTGATTGAGAACCTCAAGTGAATCATAGCAGTAATAATGGGAACTGCAGATGCTGGAGAATCCAAGATAATAAAATGTGAGGCTGGATGAACACAGCAGGCCCAGCAGCAGATGCTGCTGGCCTGCTGTGTTCATCCAGCCTCACATTTTATTATCTTGAATCATAGCAGTATATTGTTGAAGGAAATGCCAAAAGCTAAACAGTGTACATTTGAGAATGGGTGTTTTAAATGGTCCAGTACTGGATTACAAGGATGCAAATTGATAAATTAGTACTGGGAGAGTAATGTGGTAGAACTTAGTATTGCAAACTTACTATACAGATGTCAGGGAAGAAACGTAGAGGAGACAGAATTATCCCCCACGTCCTCACGTACCATCCCACCAACCGCCACATCTAACGCATCATCCTCCGACACTTCCGCCATCCGCAATCTGATCCCAAAGACATTTTTCCCTTCCCACTCTTGTCTGCTTTCCAGAGGGACCACTCTCTCCATGACTCTTTTGTCTGCTCCACACTCCCCTCCAGCCCCATTACACCTGGCACTTTTCCCTGCAACCGCAGCAAGTGTTACAGCTGCCCCCACACCTCCATCCCAGGTCCCAAGACGGCTTTCTACATCAAACAGATGTTCACCTGCACATCTGCCAATGTGGTTTACTGCATCTGCTGTACCCGTTCTGGCCTCCTCTACATTGAGGAAACCAAGCAGATGCTTGGGGAGCGCTTTGCAGAATACCTACACTCAGTTTGCAATAAACAACTGCAACAACCAGTCGTAAATCATTTCAACTCCCCCTCCCATTCCTCAGACAACATGTCCATCCTGGGCCTCCTGCATTGCCACAACAACGCCACCTGAATGCTGCAGGAACAGCAACTCTCATTTTGCTTGGGAACCCTGCAGCCTAATGGTATCGATGTGGATTTCACAAGCTTCAAAATCTCCTAACGCATCCCAAAAACCAGCCCAGCTCATCCCCACCTCCCTAATCTGTTCTTTCTGTCACCATCTCCTCCTCCCACCTCAAGCCACACCTCTATTTCTTACCTACTAACCTCATCCCGCTTCCCTTGACCTGTCAGTCTTCCCCAGACAGACCTATCTCCTCCCTACCTCCCCACCTACACGCACCTTTACTGGCTCCATCCCTGCCTCTTTAACTTGTCTGTCTCCTCTCCACCAATGTTCTCCTGTATCCATCTTCGATCTGCCTCCCCCTCTCTCCCTATTTATTTCAGAACCCTCTTCCCCTCCCCATTTCTGATAAAGGGTCTAGGCCAGAAACGTCAGCCTTCCTGCTCCTAAGATACTGCTTGGCCTGCTGTGTTGATCCAGCTCCACATCTTGTTAAAAGTTAGTTTGGGCCCCTTTTACCTGATCTGCTACAAGCTGGCCAGTCCCACTATCTTGATGCTCAAGTACATCTCAACACTCAGATCCCAAGATTTCTCTCAGCTGCTTGCAAATATGAACATCCAGACTTACCATAATTTCCAGATTACCACATTCTCTAAAGCTTTCCTCCCACTGTCTCCAGTTTTAGTTCTACAAGTACAAAACCTTTGAAGAAGAAATCTCAATGTTCCCACAGTGTACTTTTTTATAAAATGTGCTCGAAATCTCAGAGACATTTTAGTATTGACAGAGTGCAGACCTCTTTCCTACTGCTCTAGGCCCACTCTGTTTCAACAAGGCAGTGGCTCTGAAATTGATTAGTATCCTTATAAAATTTCAGAATCAGCAAAAGAAAACACTACTGCTGGCAGCCTACTAGCTCATTATAAAAGACCATCAGAACTGGTGTGCACAGGAGTACAGTGTAATTGCTTTTAATTTAAAGCTCGCATCCTCCAAACACAGATGAAAAAGGTGACTCAGGTGGTTAATGCAACAATGAATTAGGGTAATTGAATCCACCTACAATGCAGTTCTTTGTTTGGGCCAGCATCAGAAACCAAAAAACACTACCCAAGTACTGCTATAGTTTGATATTCTTTGATCAGAATTATTCTAGAACAAAAGAATAGACAACAAAAACAACAAGAACATAATTCCCTTTCCTCTATGTAGATATTCAATGCTTTGTTGGAACAATTTCCATAGCAACAACACAGTCACAGTTGCACCTGATATTTATTTTAATACAAAGTTTATATGGCTCAAAAGGTCCTCTAAACCTGGTTTATGGTAATTTCAGTAAAGTTTTGCTAGAAAAATTAATGAGTCAACTGTGATTTGCATTTAGGGATAGCAAAATGTTTCTTAATACTGTGAATATTTTATGATTTACTTGGGTTTATGAAATAATTCTGCCCCAATCCTCCTTGGCTCTGAATAAAGCAACATTTGGTTAAAGCACAAGATGACTTCTCCATTTTTCTTGAAGAAAGCCAATCATTTGTGTGACCTATTTTGTAGGATGTTAATTCACACAATGGTAAAATCCAAATTTTAGGCTGTACGTTCCATTTCCACTCACCGCCACACAGGGCAAAAAATGCTCAGCTGACTCAAAGGTCAATTTTGTATTGATTTCCTACTTTTTTCTGACCTCCCTACTACTAGGTTAGGACACAGCTAGTGAAGATCATGCCAGGTTAAGGGCCATTCATGAGCTTGAATCGAGGATTGAGTAACATACTGAAAGCCGAGAGTCAAGATAAACGGGCGTTTTTCTGGATGGCGAGATGTGACTCGTGAGGTGCGACAGGGTTTGGTCCTCAGGCCTTAGCTACTTATAATCTATATTAATGGTTTGGATGTGGGAATAGACAGTACTACGGCTAAGTATGAAGTTGACAGCAAAAGAAGGGGGAAGACAAGCTGCAATTGTGCATTAAGAAATTTAAATATGGACATGGATGGGCTAGGGGGATGGGCTAGGGAAATGGGCCAAAATTTAGCAGCTGGAGTTTGACGTGGGTAAGGGTGGGGTTCTCTGTTTTGGTCAGAGGAATAGAAAGACAACATATTACCTAAATGGAGAGAAACTTTGAGTGTTTCAGTGCAGGGGAATCTGGGTTTATTTGTATATTAATCGCAAAAAGTTTTATGCGGGTACAGTAGGTAATAAGGAAGGTGAATAGAATTTTGGCATTTATTGCCAAAGGAAGAGTATAAAAATAGGGAATTATTGCAGCAACTCAACAGGAGCACTGTGTACAATTGTGGTTCCTTAGTGGAGGGGTGTGGTTGTATTGGAGGCAGATCAGAGAAGGATCTCTGGAAACAATCTAGAGAAGTGGTTTGTCTTAGGAGAGATTGAACAGTTTAGGCCTATACACGCTGAAGTTTACAAGAATAAAATCTGAGATACATAAAATGTCAAGCTGATTTACAAAGTAGATGGAGAGACAAAGTTTCCTTACATGGGACAATCTAAAATATAGGTCAGTTTTAGGATTAGGGGTAGCAGATTTAAAATTGATAGGAAGCAATTACTTTTCTCACAGGGTCATGAATTTGCTACCCCATTTTGGTGGATGCAGGGACATTATTTCGCCTTAAAAAGGAGACAGACCAATGCTTAATTCATGATGGGTTGAAGGGTTATGAGAGATGGGGCAGGGAAGTGGAGTTGAGGCTGAGATAGGAACAAGTGGTGGATGATAGGCTTAACAGCATGCATTGCCTGATCTTGCTCCTTGTTCCTGTGACCTGCCTTCGATTTTGTTATACTGTTATGAATCACCTTTTCTTTTCATTAGCATCATAATCCTGTTGTCAGTGAGGTAAAACTTTAAAAATTAGCCTTGGATCATATTAACATCTCAGACTAATTATGGGCATTTGCAAAATTTCATCTTGCTGTAGAACAGTATTTGGAGGCCCAATATAAAAGCATTTGGAAAAATTAGCCAGTCCACCAGTTACACCTTTAACATAAACTCTGTCCTGGCATGTTTCTGAGACTAGGGTCAGGAGTCTTTTACATGTGCTTGAAAGGACAATAGGAGATCTAGATTTAACATCACGTGAAAGAAAGCATCAGACAATGCAGTATTCGCTTAGTATGGAAGTGAAAAGGCATCTTAGACTCTATGTTGAAGTCTCTGTTCCTACAATCTCCTGACTGACTTTTTCATCCAAAGGGTTGTGAATCTGTGAAATTCCCTGCTCAGTGCAGTGGTTGAAGCTACCTCACAATGTTTTTAAGGCAAGGCTAGATAAATTTTGAACAGTAAAGGAATTCAGGGTTATGGTGAGTGGGCGGGTAAGTGGAGCTGAGTCTCAAAGATTAGCCATGATCTTATTAAATGGCAGGGCAGGCTCAAGGGGCTAGATGGCCTACTCCTGCTCCTAGTTCTTATGTTCTGTTGGAGGAACAAGATTGCTAGCACTGTACCTACTAATATCAGTTACAGTTCCAAGTCATCACACATCAGTGATTAGGATGACCAAATTCAGGAAACAGTAAATTCATAGATCCTCATCCTTTACAGCCAATTGGAGAAGTTCAAAATAAAGATAAATATAACCAGCTAATATTAAATCTGGATTTTTTTTCTTCAAGGTGCAACGATCTCTTAAAAGGTTGCAATTTAGTAAAGTCTTCGTAAAACCTTTACCTGTGGGTGATTTCTCATCTGAGATGTTTCTGATCTCCCAGGTTACCCAGCAGAAAACTTTGTATCAAAGGCAGTGTACTGAAAAACTCCAGGAACAGAAAATATTGACTCACAGTAGTAATTATTCTTTGAAAGAAATCACTTAATTAGATTTGGCAGCCAGAAAGAAACACCAACAATTTGGCAGCAAAACCTTTTTTCAAATCATATTTTCCTGCCACATAACAGTTTACCCTGGCTGAAGAGGCATAGGTAGTTTGCAAATATCAGGTTAGGTTAACAGTTAAAAACATTAATTTTCTCAAGTTCAGAAAATATGGTGTAATAATTATTACACAGTTTGTATTATAGTTTCAAAGCAACAGATTTGCTCAGGAAGATCATTTTATTATCTCACGGATAAAGAAAGGTGTTAACTTGGAGTAAATTCCTTTTGTACAAGCATAAGGTGATGTAATACATTCAGTTCCATGTTCCGATTCCGCTATTTTTATTAAATAATAAATTCAGGCCACTGATTTGAAAGAAAATGGCAGGTCCATTCCTTGGATCCCCAGTGTCATCATTCAGGAAGCCCCTTTGGTTCTCATTTTGGTCAATAACATTTCATTTATATGACAGTCCTGCAAAGTAAAAGTAAGTTAAATAGTATAAAAGGTTCTTGAGCAGAGAAGGTAATTATTTATAAGGAAGTGGGTGATTTTATATTTGACAGAATGACAGCTTGTAAAAGTAATCATGTGAAACTGATTAGTTAACATCCACCTTAATTTTAGTGGAATCCACAGCAATAATTTTGCAGGTAAATGTAATACTGCAGTGTGTGTTTATCACAGATTGCAAAACTGTGGTAGTCAGTGGTAGCACAGGCCAAGTTGAGTTATTAGACATTTTAAAAAAATTGCCTATCATTTGATTGACTAATGTAACCTACAAATCAAGTTGCGTTTAGCATAAATCAATTACTGTTACTTATCTAGTTATCAGACATGAAAACCCTTGCTCCTGGCCAATCCATCAGACCATTTCAAAGCCCTAGTTTCCTTCCAAGTTTTATGTTTGAGCCAAACTGCTACTTCTAACTCATGGACCTGGAGACTTTCTCCTTACTCAGCCTACTTTACCAGTTTACAAACAACCCACAAGCAACCAAGAGTGCCTAACTCCCAGTGGGAGGGGGAGGGGGAAGAAAGAGAAAAGAGATAAAAGCTACCAAAAATGGGATTAAACAATGGAGGGCAAGTAGTTGTAAATAGAAATACAGAAATAAAAGTGGGGAAAAGAAGAAAATTATGAAGCAAGCAGAAAGTAACAAGTTAGATTAGACAATTTGGAATTAATGTTGAACACTGTCAGTCTTAGTATTTTTAAATTAAGGCATTCTCTTGGTTCCACCTAATTATTGAAACTGTTCCCTCCAATTAATATATGCATAAAAACATTACATCACTGAGGTTTTAACAGTGCTGATATTTACTTCTTTTCCACTTTTTTTTGTCCCCTTTGGTCTTTCACCTGCACATAAGTAAAGCCATCTGCTTAGACATTTTCCAGAATTATTCAACTGGGTGCTTTGGTTTTATCTCATTGCGTCTGCCAGGCACAATAAAAGCATCCACAGTTTTATAAAGCAATAACTCTTGGGTGATGACTCACATCGACCGTTCCATGGCTGGATGGCCATGCACCAAAACACTAACTGGGATTTCTACCTAATAAGTTTAAAGCAAACTAGAAGGTTCGATTGTTAAGTAAAGATTTTCTGTCAGTCTCCTCCGTCCTTTCCATAATTCCCAAATCATACCACACAAAACTACAAATGATATGTAATTACAATGTAACATTAGCCCTACAAATTTTACCTTCTCATCAGTGATAGAAATGTATTACCTCTTTAAATTCTTTAACAGTTTTAAAGTACAGACGCTGTTTCTCTAGCAGTTCAAGGTACTCATCATTCAGCTGGTCACGTCTCATTTTGTTTTCTTGCTTTTTCTTCTCCAACTTTTGGTTGGGGTGTAAGATGGGATTCAAGAAAGACAGGCCAACAATATTAAACAGTGGAGAAATTTGAAGTCATTAGTAAATAATTTGCAATTAGAATTTTGTTACATTTGCAGCTGCAAAAGAATCAATAGGCCTACAAAAAATACGAGCAACATATTGTGCTATACTTTTGATGGCTGGAGTTTTGGGCAAAATATTAAATGGCTAGACTAGCTCAGTAGGTAAGACACTATCTGCATTGTAGCAGGTTCAACAGTCCTGTCCAACATTTGTGCCTCAACCAGCATTATCAAATGCATCTCAAGTGGTTATTCGCCTTGTGTTATTTTTGGGATCTTGGCAAATGTAAACTGACGAGAACAGCTAACACATTTCAGAAAGTGTTTAAATAGTGGTGAAGGACTCTGGGGCATTGATGAGGAAACATAACTTAAATAAAGCTTTAGTCCTTTCCACTATCTATTTCCAAGTAGATTACAAAAGAAATTAGATCCACATAAGCGGTTAACTGGAATGTATTCAGGAGAACTTTCTTGATCCACTGGAAAGGAAACAATGTGTTTCAGAATGACGTAGGCCAGATCAATTAAATTGTCTGTGGGGGAACATTTGAGTAAGAGTTCTTCCCAACACCAGGTTCAGATTAGCAATGGGAGATGAATAATCTAAAAAAGAACTACTAAATTGGAAGAGACTCATCTTTATTGAGATTTAAAAAAGATCTAACAAACGTTAAAAAGACTGATAAGGAAAATTTTATATGAACAATGATGTAACTCTTGGGAGATGATACTTCAAATACAAGCACAGATTCCAAAAGAAAGATAAACAACAGGAACCAAAGCCAGGGACCCTTGGAACATGAGGCAGAAAGACAAAATGAAACAAAAAGAGGGCATACGATGCATGTCAGATGAATTATTCAAGTGAGATCCAGGTCAGATACAATATGTTAAGAGAGGATGCAAAGAGGAAAGTGAGTCTGACCAAAGAAAACTGAATGGCAGTTAACAAAAAGGAATTCAAAAATCTAACTGGCATGAAAACAGCAAGTAAAGAAGAGGAGAAAGGGTCTATTACGGTTGAAGGGGTGATAATATACTTAGCTGCACAGGACAAGACTGGAATACATCATTTGCCGTTTGTATTGATGTTACTACTGCAGAAGGGTCTGAAAAATACTGATGGAGCTAAAGATGGTAGATGAAAAGGCTAAGTGAACATTGTTATCAGGGGAAGGCTGGCTATACTTCAAAGGGATAAGCCAATATCCAGACACTCTGCTCCTCAGGTTGTTAAAATGATGTGGGAATGGAAACAGCAGAATTACCTAGTATAACGTTCCAATCTTCCCTTGGTATGGGGAAGATGCCGATGGATAGAGGTGTTGCAAATGTGACAATTAATCAAGAAAGCAGGGAAGGATGATGGTCAGTTTAACATCAGTTCAGTGAAGGATAAAAGGTGTTAGAAACAACAAATAATGGAAAAAACTGCTCGAAAGGTATTAAGTGATTTGAGATAATTATGGATAGTCAGCATAGATTTATAAAATGCAGATCATGCTTTACAATTTGAGCTTTTAATTTTTGTGATGACGTCACTGAGGATTGGTGCAAGAAAGCAATGAACATTGTCTAGACAGATGTTAAAGAAATGTTTGACAGAACACCAAATAAAAGGCTGAACACCAAAACAGGCTCATGAAAAAGAAGAGTCAATCTCAGCTTGGCTAACAAATTGGCTGACATCATACAGAAGGAAACAAATGACTTCAGCACGATATAAATGTGTCAGCCAATTTTATAAACACTGTCAGGTGGAATTTAAAGAAGCACAAGGTTATATATGTTGGCAGAAGAGACAGGGCAAAGAAATATAAACTAAATGGCAACGTTCTACAGAATGTATAGATGGACTAGAAGTTCATGTGCAAAGGACATTTAACACTGCAGAAAATATTCCACTGGTGGTTAGCAAAGTATGCAGGATTTTGGCTGAAGTAGGAGTACTTCTGGAGATGCTGAAGTGTTAATATTACTGGTCTAGTAATCCAGAGCAGGCTGATTTAGAGAAGTAATATCTGGAATGCAACACTAATTTCAGTAATGGTGACATTGTACAACAACTAAATAGTTCCCAATCTAATCTGGCTCGCTAATTTCCTTTAGGAGGAGGATCTGGTCCATATTGCTGTGCATCTAGCATTGCATATGCTGGGTTTATCCAACCTCTGGTGTCTGAGTAAATAATTCAAATCAAGAGCGAACAGGAATGGACAATAAATACTGGCTTTGCCATTCGTTACCCAGGTCTCATTAAAGAAAAATGTAGGAAAGTTACTACAAATAAAGTTCATAAAGATCTAACTAGGCCACAACTACAGCATTGCATCTAGTTCTGGTAGATGCTTTACGAAAGATGCAGAATGAAAGCAGGGATGAGGGATTATAGCTATATGACCACATTAGAGAAGCTGGGATTGTTTTCCCTGAAGCAAAAAGAAATGGAGGGAAATTTTGACAGCTCAATGACAAGTTTAGAATTAGATGGACAAAGAAAAGCTGACATTATTTGCTGTTGGTATCAGAACTAGGGAAGACAGATGCCTGGATGTGAGTTTGCTCGCTGAGCTGGAAGGTTAGTTTTCAGACGTTTCGTCACCATTCTAGGTAACATCAGTTACCTAGAATGGTGACGAAACGTCTGAAAACTAACCTTCCAGCTCAGCGAGCAAACTCACATCCAGAACCTCAACCTGAGCTACAAATCTTCTCAAAACTCGCTAACAGATGCCTGGTTCTAAGCAGATGTTGGGAGAGAGAGGGGCAGGAAATGTGAGGAAGCAGCTTTAAAAAAAATGCAGCAAGTATGATTTGAACTCATTGCCTATGGAGGTTGGTGGAAGTGGAGATAATGAACGATTTCAAAACTAAACTGGCAGAACTATGGAGATACAGCAGAGGAATGGGATCAATTGGATTGTTTCATAGAAAGTTGACTGACTCAGTTGGCTATATGACTGTCATTTGTGTTGGAAGGGGTTCATGACAGTAAGTCAAAGAAGTGTCTTGTTTGGCTCGGTTGGTTGGTACAGTTTCAACCATTTAATTGATTTGTAGAACCAATCTTTCTATCTCTATGCTCTGTACTCTGGTTTTGCCTCATTATTTCCACCGTTGTCTCTGGCATTCCATACTAAATGGCTTGGGTTTCTCTATTTCTTTTTCTACATTCATTTTTCCAAATGAAAATTAGGGTGACCAATAGTTTCACGTATTATGACATGAATGGATTTATTACCTTCATGCGGTTTTGCTTAATACCTTCCACAATCTGTTCCATCTGGCGCAAGAACTGGTCTCGAGAAGCAGTAGCAGCCATAGCCCTGAAACATTTCAGAACAGATGTTTATGAAAACATTCCACAGTGCAAATTAGTAACAGAACAAGCCCAGATGCATGTTTAACGTTACAGGCTAATTTGACAATTTTGTGTTGAAGGGTAAAGAATTAAGTTTTGGTCCTATTCTTCTTCATATGTAGACATTATATTGTTCTCCACATTTGAGCTGCCAAAGAAAATAGGCAGATGTCATGTCATGCTGTCACTTCCTGCACTGAAATTACTAACCACAACAATCCCCCAGGTTTTCCAATGTATGGTTATCTTAAGAGGAAAGAAGGTAGAAGGTGGATCTACACTGATCAGCGTTTAGAAGACTGGGGGCAATCTTACTGAAGGATACAAGATTCTGTGGGGACTGGACAAGGTAGCTGCCAAGGTGTTTTCTTAGTAAGGCCTAGAGCTAGACAGTACAGTTTAAAAACTGGCCTACAATCTAAGTCAGATGTGAAGGAACTGATTTTCTCAGAGGGTGGTTAACCCTTGAAATTCTCTTCCCAAAAAGAAATGGAGACGGTCATTGACAAAATGATTTTTGATCAACTAGGGAGTCAAAGGATATGGTGTGGCAGGCAGAACAGTGGAATTAAGGTCACTATCAGATCAGTCATAACCTTGCTGAATGGCAGGGCAACCTTGAGGGGGTGAATGCCTTACTGTTGCTCCTATTTCTCATGATCTTATGGGATGTTCCTTATGATCAGAAAAACTGAAGGAGATACATATTAAAAATTTTAATTCTGAGAAGAAAAAGCTGAGTGACAATAATTAAGTAAATAGGTTATAGTTCTTTCTCATCCTTTCTATTGAAGTAATCAAAACATAATGACGGTAACAGAGCAGACAAAGCAATTAGGAATAGCACAATACAACAGTACCTATACAGTATGAACAACAACGGGCAGCTGGAAAGCAGTTGCACGGCCAAGTTTGCATTACTTTGAGTTAGTTAAACAGCACATCTTGTATGGATCCTTTCTTCTTAATTGAAGATGCTTTTCCTTTGATTTGTGAAAGCTCAACTCAGTAACACAGTAAGGATCCCAAACAGCTTGTCTAGTCACTTAGCTTCAGTTACATGATTTCTGGGAAGTGCTGCACTGACCCCACTGCTAAAACTGTTCATTCTTAAACAAAAGCATTCACCAGCACAGAAACAAAAAACAAGAACAAGAAAAACCCATACTTTCTAATTCAAGTTCCCAAAAAACAATTAAAATCTTTTGCAATACATTTCATGCTTTTAGGGTAAAATACTATTGTGTTGATTGAATCCATTTCCTTAATGCTTCCATTTCGAGGATATAAAGGAAGGACACATCTAATTATGCAGTTTAATTAAGAAATGGGAGCTTATATCCTTAAGTTAGGTACAGAAGAATGCGGCTAACCCGGTCCCATTTTAGTTTATATTTTCACAACGTATCCAATTTGCACAGTACTTACTGTTGGAAGTTATCATGAATGGAATTCAACAAATTAACCTGGCAAAAAAGAAACCCTATTCAGTTTTTCTGGCAAGCATTGTTAGAACAGTTGTGCAGTACTCACAGTGCGACTAAAGTTTCAGTCCTTAATGAGACTGTGAACTTTATACTTTGAAATAAATAAACTTGTTTGCACCAAACTAAAACAGAGGTGCAACCAATGTCAGCTGAAACCGTCAGTGAAAGAGAAGATGCAGGAAGTGGGAGCCTATCAAACAGCAGTTCAACAACTATTTGTGACCATTCACAAATCTGCAAATGAAAATAATTATACAACATTGCACTAATGCAAATCAGCCAACGTAAAATAATTCCCACCCCACCCCGCAGTACTTTCGTAACGTGAAAACATGCACTTATGTTAGTGATAACCACTTAAACAGTTTCAGCTATTAGGTCAGTGCAAATCCAGTCGCCAAGGTTAGAAAAACAACTGGTCAAGGTCACCGAAATTAATTTTATTGAGCACTATTCATTGGAGGAGGACTTGAAAGTGGTTTTCTACTTTTCCTTAATAATGTTGTCTCAAAGGGTCTCTAGTGCTGCTATGGTAACGTCCCTATCCCTGAATCAGGAGGCTTGGATTCAAGTCCCGCCTGCTCCAGAAGTGTGTGGTAATATATTTTTTAACATGCTGTTTAGAAAAATACATTTTAAAAAAATACTTGTTTCTTGACTGAGTTCAAATCCGTATCAGATTTGCTGAATATCTAATTTAAACATTAGCAATAATGCAGTTTAATTTACATATGCTGTCATGAAAAAAAATGTTGCCTGCTGTATGTTGGTCTCCGATTTGAGGAGAACTAAAGATTTTAAATCAAGCTTAGAAACGTACTGCACAGAAGAACCGCATTCAAACCATTCAGTCTACTTTGGCAAAAAAAAACTGTGGATGCTGGAAATTTGAAACTGAAAGCTAGAGAAAGTTAGCAGATCTGGCAGCATCTGTGGAGAGAAAACAGAGTCAATGTTTCAGGTCTAGTGAGTGTTCTTCTGAACTAATTGTACCTAGGAAAAAGTTGGTATAGATGCTGAAGATGGAAGGGAGAAGGATAGAAGAGGGGAGAAGGAGTAAACAATAGGTGGAATCCAGAGGAAGACAGCACAGCAGTTAGGCTGACAGAAGAATAGATAATGACTAGCCTGGGAGAAAGGAAAGCTAGTAATGACTCCTACGTCATAACATGTCTGATCAAGTTGATTAAAAATATCCACAAAAGAACTATGTAGCTGGTATAAGTAGTAAAGTTGCTCTTCTGGTGCAGTGATGGCGTTTCTAACTTTCAGCTAGAAGACCGGAGTTCAAGTCCTACCCGTTCCAGAGATGTATGTCATAACATCTGAACAGGTTGATTACAAATACTTATCCTGAGGAACATCTCTGATGCCCGAAATGTCAGCTTTTGTGCTCCTGAGATGCTGCTTGGCCTGCTGGGTTCATTCAGCTTCACACTTTGTTATCTGAGGAACATCTAGTGCTTTTGTGATGCAGTGGTTGACTCCACACCTCTGAGCCAGGAGGCTTTGGTTCAAGCCGAGGCTGCAGAGTTAACATATTTGAACAGATTAATTAGAATGTATCCAATCTGAGGAACTCCTATAGAAATATCCTGGAACTGAAATGATAGACCTCCAACAAGCACAACCAACTTCCTTTGTGGCAGGTAGGTCTTTAAGCAGATACTTTTCCCTCAGATTCCCATTGATTCCAGTATTGCTAGGGAACCTTGATACCACACTATGCAAAACACAGACTTGACGCTAAGGACAGTGACTCTCAACTCACCTCTGGAATTCAGCTCTTTTGTCATGTTTGAGCCAAAGTTGTAATGAGGTCAGAAGCTGAGTGGCCTCAGCAGAACTGAGTGTCAGTGAGTAGGTTTTGCATAACAAATACTACTTTATAGCACTGTTGATATGACTGATCATCCAGAATAGACTAATGGAGCAGTAACATATTTGAGCAATTTTCTATATTATTGGGTAGATGCCAGCATTGACAGTGTACTGGGTCAGCTTGGCTAGAGGGGTAGCAAGATCTGGAACATATATCTTTAGTACTATTGCTTAATGTTGTCCAGGTCCATTGAGGGACGGTCCTCAATAGCCCTAACTGAGGATTAACTGAGCAGCACCAGGAATCAGAGCCAGTATAATAAATTGGAATAATTCAGTCAAAGTAGAATAAGAGGAGAGAATAAAGTTAAGGGAATATCTTTAAGACTAAGTAATAAGAAAAATGAGCAAGGCTAAGTAAGGTAGGTGCCTTTAATTTTAAGGCAGGGCAGGCATGATCAGCCAAGTGCAACATATGACCTGTCACGTGAGAGAAGTTTTGGATCATACTAGTATCCCAGATGACCATATATGCAGAAAGTGCTCTGAACTGCAGAACCTTGGAGTTCCAGGTTTTAGAGCTCGGCAGTGGCTGGATGTACCATGGCGGACTTTCAAGGCTTAAACTTGTGTGGATAGCATATTCAGAGAGGTGGTCACACTGCAGTTCAAGGGATTGGAGCTAAGAAGGGAATAGTTGACTCCAAGGCAGTCCAAGAGAAATGGGCAGGTAGTGTAGGGCTCCAGAATCCTGCTCACAAATTGGTGATCGATTTTGGAAGCTGAAGGTGGTATTCGTTCCCGAAGGGAATGCAGAGAACACCAAGTTGCTTGCACCAAAAAGCAGATTTACTGTACAGTAAAGGAGGAAGAAGAAAAGAGGAGCAATCGTGATAGGGAGTTTGCTAATTAGAGGAACAGACAGGTGTTTCTGTGGCTGCAGATATGACTCCAGAATGGCCTGTTGCTCCTTGAAGCCAGCATCAGGAATGACACTGAACGATTACAAGGCATCTTGACAGGAGAAAGATGGTGGTCATGGTACACATTGGTATCGATATAGGTAATAACAAGAAATAAGGTCTTGCATCAATAATTCAAGGACGAGGTAGTTGTCTGAAAAGTAGGGCCTTAAATGCTGTATTCTCTGGATTACTCCTAGTGGCACATGATAGCAATAACAGAAATAGGAGAATCGGGTGGATGAACGTGTCGCTCAGGGTCGGCAACCAGAACAGCTTTAGATTTCTGGATCACCGGGACGGACCCCTTCTGGGGAAGGTGCAACTGAACCAGAATGGACCAACATCCTGGAGGGTGGGTTTGTCAGTCCTGTTGGGAGTATGAGGGGACACAAAACGTTTGCACAATATGGACACAACATATTATAGTAAAGAAATCAAAGCAGACAGAGTTCAGCCATGTTGCATTTCAGGGGAGTAAGATGAGGCTCAATGGATTCTGCTTTAATTCTTGGAGTATTACAGTTCAGGGAGATAAGTTGACGGTGACATTTGGAGTTGTGATATTGTTGAGTGAGGATGAAGAATTGGCAACTCAACGTTCCAGGATTTAAAAAAACTTACTTGAGGCAGGGGACAGTGTTGCAGTATTAATTGAGCAGTCAGTTGCTGCAGTAAGCAGGGATGATATTTGGAAGCATCCTCAGCTGAAGCTTTTGAGTGTAAAACTTAAGAATAAGAAAGGGGGCAGGCACTTTGATTTGGGTTCTTTAATACACTGCAAGCAGTAAGCAGGGGAACAGATGCGTAGACAATTCACCAAAATGTGTAAAAAAAAAGGGTAATTAACAACAGTTCCTTCTCAATAAAGATCAGACAATCAGAGTTGATGCCTTAATAAAACTAAGTTTAGTACCACTGGTTCAGAGACAAAAAATATCAGCTAGAATTTCCGGCAATGTGTATAACTGACTGTCAACAACAATGCTAGGCACCACCAGCATCTAAACAAACAGCTTTCCAAAACTTATCACTATGTAAATTGACATTATCATTGCAGAATTAGTAGAATTAAAATCTAGCAATATTTCAGGTGACTGAAATGGATGGGGTGGATAAAAGGAAAGACAATATCTAATGCTCAGCACATTTCATATCAGTTAATGAATTTCTTGTTCTTCTGCAACTACCTGCTGCCTTGACATGCAGAATGCTTCCAACAACTGCTTCATGTAAGATCATGGAAAAACTCATTTTTATTAAAAACACACTACCTTTTACTTTTTAATGGCTTCGCACAAATACCAGGTGTTCAAGGTGGTCTGCAAGTCCTTAAGAGATAGGCAAATTACACAGGATGTGCATTTTCTTTCCCTCCTGGTCCACCTTTCTAGGTTTGTGAAAAGGGTATCCATGGTTAAGACCGATGTTTCTGTGCATCCTTATGCACACATTTCACTTTGGCAAAATTAGAGGTATTCTGCATGTGTAGCCTTAACCTGGCAATTTTTTATGCCATTTTAGTTTTAGAAATTTATTTTTGTAATATGGGAATGCAGTCAAGGCCAGAATTTACTGCTTGTCTTTTTTTCCCCCTTTATTCATTCACAGGATGAGGTCATGACTGGCTAGGCAGCATTTATTGCCCATCCCTAATTGCCCAGAAGGCAGTTAAGAGTCAACCACATTGCTGTGGGTCTGGAGTCACATGTCGGGCAGACCAGGTAAGGGCGGCTGTTTCTTTCCCTAAAGGATATTTGTGAACTACATGGGTTTTCCCAACAATCAACAATGGACTCATGGTCATTAGATTCTTAATTCCAGATATTTATTGAATTCAAATTCCACCATCTGCCATGGAACCCAGGTCCCCACAATGTGATCTAGGTCTCTGGAAACAGTCCAGCGTTAACACCACTAGGCTATCGCCTCAACTGCAATTCAGGTGGTGGTGGCGAGCCACCTTCTTGAAGCACTGAATTTAATGTAGTGTAGAAACATGTTTCTGTTAAGTAGAGAATGCCAAGACTTTTACCCAGTGACAGCGGAGGATGGATGATATGATTCTAAGTCAGGACAATGCACGACTTGTAAGGAAATATGCAGGCGGTGAGATATGCTGCAAACATGCTATAGTAGATATTGAAAAATGCTGTAAAAGTCATCTTCATAAGTTACTGCAGGGCATCTTGTAAGTGGCACACTTGCCACTTTGCTCGTTAGTAGAGGGAATAAATGTTTCAAGTTGAAACTTGGGTTCCAATAAGAAGGCCGCACACCATTAACTGGTTTTAATCTCAAAACAAACAGAATGTTTTCATGTTAGTTCCAAATACCACAAACCCAAAACATCAATAACATCATTTCAGATTTGTGGCTAATCTCCCAGGTGTTTTCTGTATTATTTTTAACCTGCCAATGCACAGCATTTGCAGTACTTTAGTTTTTCATAGGATATAGCTTTTAACTAACTTTGAATGAGCTTATTTGCCATAATTACTTTGTGTTAAACAGTAAGCTAAAATATAAAGCAAAAAAGTTAGTTTTGAATTTCTTACCTCTTTTTCCAAGTACACTTTTTTATCATCAAGTGTATTATACAGCGTGAAGAACTGCTTTGTTTCCTTGTGAGTTGCTGCAACTACAACAGAACAAATTGACACCAGCAATGGGTTCAAGGCTAACTGAGCCAAATCCTACATAGCAGTAGAAATTACAACACACTTAAAAACTCAAATGCATATTGCTACAAAATGTGATTTACTAGTGGGATCTTTTAAACATTACTTGAATGCTCTTCATAAATGCATGCTCCACAGGCAAGAGTAAGGACACAATTCAATACTATAAAAATTCCAAATCATTAGCAACATTTACTCACATAGTTTAAGTCTTTCCTAAGCCATTTGAAATAAGCCAACTACAATTTTTGAAACAAGTTTAGATTTTAATAGTTCCATTCTTGATTGATCGAGGCACGGCCAAGGAGAATGGGTAGTAAACTATCAGACCTCAAGATTTTGTTTGAATTCATGAATGGCAAGCTCTCTTGGATTTGCTGACACATTAAAACAGGGAATGCATCAGAGAACAGCTGTCATCCAACTGAAAGAGCTCCAATACCTAGCCATGTTCTTTCTGCTTGCAGGAAGGATCTTACATATAAGCATATATGAGCCACACTAAGCCCAAATAACAAACTTCAAATCAGTGTTGTTCAGTAAAGGCTGATTACAGAATCACATTCTGACTTTATGTTTGGATTTTAAGCACAGGCGAGTTGACTACGTTCAGAAGAACATTTGACATCAGAATGCTGTTAATGAAAAATACCACTGCGTTCGTACTATACGGAGCAGCATTAAACAGCTTATTTCATATTTCGCACAGATGTTTGTTTTAATTTCAGAAAGTTTTAAATTGTCTCAATCAGAAATTCCACAAAGATAATGAAATCAGAGGTAATAGGAACTGTAGATGCTGGAGAATCCAAGGTAACAAGGTATAGAGCTGGATGAACACAGCAGGCCAAGCAGCATCTTGCTCCTCTGATGCTGCTTGGCCTGCTGTGTTCATCCAGCTCTATACCTTGTTACCTTGGATTCTCCAGCATCTACAGTTCCTATTATCTCTGCTTCTATCCGCCTCCCCCTCTCTCCCCATTTATTTCAGAACCCCCTACCCCTCCCCCATTTCTTCAGAAGGGTCCAGGCCCGAAACGTAAGCTTTCCTGCTCCAATGATGCTGCTTGGCCTGCTGCGTTCATCCAGTTCTACACCTTGTTATATTAGACATTCCACAAATGACTTTCTTACACACCGTTTCCAACTCCCGATTTATTTTCGTTTCCACATTCTGACTCTTGCTAGGAGGACTATACACAACTCCCATCAAGGTCTTTCTTGCTTTTGTGTTCTTTAACTCTACCCACAAAAATTCTATGCCTTCCAGCTCGATACCACATCTGGCTATCAATTTAATTTCTTACCAACAAGGCAATCCTGCCCCTCTGCCCATCCTTTTGATATGACATATAACCTATAATTTAGTTCCTAGCTGCTTGTATCCCCTCAGCATAACCTCTTTCCTCTTTCTATCTGTAGATAGGCCATACATGGACCACAACATTTGGATCTTTCCCTTCCATCCAAGTTCCTCTACAGCCCAGACGATGTATGCTGAACCCAGGCACCAAGCAGGAAATACAGCCTTCAGGATTCTCAATTGTGGCCAAGGAGAACAGATTCTATTCCAATGGGGGAATTCATGTTGCAGCTGTACAGAACATTGGTCAGGCCACTTTTGGAATATGGTTTCTGGTCTCTCTGCTATAGAATGGATGTTGTGAAACTTGAAAGGGTTCAGGAAAGATTTACAAGGATGTTGCTAGGGTTGGAGGGTTTGAACTAAAAAGGGAGAGGCTGAATAGGGCGGGGTTACTTTCCTTGGGGCACAGGAGGCTGAAGGGTGACCTTATAGTGGTTTATAAAATCATGAGGGACATGGTTAAGGTGAATAGACAAGGTCCTTTCCCTGGAGTGGAGGAACCCAAAACTAGAAGTCATAGGTTTAAGGTGAGAGAGGAGAATTTTAAAAAGAGGACCTAAGGGCCAAATTTTTCACGCGATGGGTGGCGCACATATGGAGTGAGCTGCCAGTGGACAAAGAGAAGGCTGGTACAATAACAACATTTAAAAGGCATTTGGATGGGTATATGAATAGGGAAGGTTTACAAGGATATGGGCCAAATGCTGGAAAATGGGACTAGATTTATTCAGGCTGTTTGGGATGGACAAGTTGTACCCAAGGGTCCGTTTCCATGCTGTACAGCACTGTGACCCTAAAAGCTTGGGTGTAATTTTCCCCTGCTACACTCTCCATTGTAACAACATGAGCACAGTCTATGTTCCAATGGATCAGCACACATTTTTTAATACAGTATAAACTGTCATTCCCTTTGAAATTTGGATTCTTGCATTTGTCCAGATCTGTGTAAGACTAGAAGTTTTGACAGCAAGTCTCTTTTTTTGCTGCAATATTCAAATTTTGTACTATTAAGTGACTAATTTCATACTACTTTGGATGAACAAGATTTTTAAAAATGATTATCTAACTCCTTTCCTCACTCCAACCAGACTTTTTCTTCCAAAAAAGAGACTATTTGCTCCCTTTGCCCCTGCTTTTCACAAACTACTGTAGCTGCTGACTAAAAACTTTTACACACCATCAACTACCTAACCTCCACAGTTGGTTTTACTCAACCGTTTTTAAAACTTAACATACTTTCCAATACTTAAGTGTCCATTATGCATAGCTAGGACAGCTAAATTAGTCAGTAATATCTTGTGACTGCAACCATAGCATATGATAACTTCCTCAATTTTGGATTCACTGGATCTCTTCAAACACATCAAATCACTCCACACAACTCAAATATCTTTCTCTACAGTTTAATGCTGTAGAACTGTTCCTATCCGATGACACTTCCAATTGTCATTTCCCAAGATGGGGCAGCTTGCAAGGAGAGCTCAGGTTTGACAGCATCTGTGAAGTTAAGTCAGAGCCCAAAGTGAAAGCACTACCATCAGTTCCAAGGAAGGGTCACCTGACCAGAAACATTAACTACTTCACAGTTACCGCCAGACCTGCTGAGTTATAGCAGCAACTTCAGTTTTTGTTCCCGATTTACAGTATCTGCAGTTTTTCTGGTTTTCATCTTTCAAGGATTGACTGTGATCTGGGCAAGTCTCAACGATTTTCAAAACTACTTTCAGGAGTGAATTTTAATTTACCCAATCTAAGGTTTTGCAGTAGAGTTGTAGCTTAAGTTGTGGATGTCGAGGTTGGCTGGCCCACCAAGCTGGTTCGTTGTTGTTCCACAGACGTTTCATTACCCTGCAGGGTAACATCAGTACAGCCATCGATGAAGCGTCGTTGTGTTTTCACGCCAGGTTTATAAACTCTGGACTGGATTACCTCACTTCCGGTTTTCCTTCGCAATGGAGTGTATATAGGGTCGAGTTCAACATGTTTGTTGATGGCTTTCTTTGTGCTGTGCCAGGCTTCTAGGAACTCCCGTGCCTGTCTCTGTTTTGCTTGTTCCAGGATCTTGTGAAGGAAATCGGAAGTCGGTAATCCAGCTCAACGGACTCCAGAGTTTAAAAACCAGGCAGGAAAACAACAGCATTTTATTGGCAGCTGCACTGATGATGCTATCTAGCAGGGTAATGAAACGTCTGCAGAACAACGACGGACCAGCTCGATGAGCCAACCAACCTTAACTTCCCCAATATTGGCTGAGACGTTTGGTGTCAAGAGCTCAGATGGGGCATAATTTTTTAGATGCATCCAGAAGGGTTTCTTGAAACAATAAACAGATAGTTCAACTAGGGAAGGGCTGTATTAAACCTTGTTTTGGGCAATAAACCTGGCCAGGTGATCAAAGTTTCAGTGGGACAGCATTTTGGGAACAGTGATAATAATTCCTTAAGTTTTAAGATAGTTATAAGGATAAGAGGGGTCATTGGGTGAAAGTGCTAAATTGGAGAAGGATGATTACCACAGAATTAGATATGAACTGGAGAAATTAAATTAGGGGTGGTTGAGGGTTAATCCACCAGTATATCAGAGTTCAGGCCAGCACATTTCTAAGAGGTAGATAGATAAGGAAGGCAAGATTTGGGAACACTGGAAGACAAAATGCTGGAAGAAGAAACAAAAGAACTGTGGACACTGGAAATTAGAAACAAAAGCAGAAATTGATGGAATAGGTCATCAGGTCTGGCAGCATCTGTGGAGAGAAATCAGAGTTAAAGTTTCAGGTCCAGTGGCCATTCCTCAGAACTGATCTTAGCTCTCTCTCTCTTTGGACTCTATCTCCGCCTATTGTTTACTTCTTAAAACCCCCACTACCATATCTTCGGCAATAAAGACCAACATGTTCCGAGTTACCATCAGTTCTGAAGAAGAGTCACTGAACCCAAAATGGTAACTTTGATTTCTCTCAATAGATCCTGCTAGACCTGCTGAGCTTTTCCAGTAATTTCTGTCTTTGTAAGAGATGTTGAAAGTTTAATCAAAAAGGAAAAGGGAGCATCTATAAAGCTCAAAGTGAATCCCTCGAAGAGTACAAAGGAAGCAAAAATAACAAACAAGAAATTGGGAGGGTTAAAAGGGACCATTGTAATGTCCTTGAAAAGTAGGTTTAAAGAGAAGCCCAATGCATCTTGCACTCCTGTTCCAAAAATATATACAACTAAGGATAGGGTGGGTTCACTCAAGGAGAAAACAGACAATTTTATGCATTGAGCCAGGGAAAGTGGGGAAGATCCTTCCTGAGTCCTTGACATTGGTAATCATCTAGATGGGCACAGATGATGCTAAGTTTAGAGAGAAGCATGTTAATATTCTGCGGCATGTTGATATTAAGGATAAACATTAAGACAGTTAAGTCCCCAGGGCCTGAAGGGATGTCTCCCCGGAAACCGAAGAAGGCAGGGAGAAAATTACTGGAGCCTTAACAGAGTCATTTGAATCCTCTTTAGATACAGGTGAAGTCTCAGGAGACAATGTTACTCCTTCGATTAAGAAACAAGGATTATTCAAGGTTGGATGAGAAACTGGCTTTCTGTAAGAAGGCAACGAGTGGTGGTTGATGGAAAATATTCAGCCCGGAGTCTGGTTACTGGTGGTGCGCATCAAGGATCTGTTCTGGGACCACTGCTGCTTGTAATTTTTATAAATGACTTGGGCGCAGGCATTGATGGATGGGTTAGTAAGTTTGCAGATGACACTAAAGTCGGTGGAGTGGTGGACAGCGTGGAAGAATGTTGCAGGGAGACTTGGATAAACTGCAGAATTGGGCCGAAAGGTGGCAAATGGAGTTTAATACGGATAAATGTGAGGTAATTCACTTTGGGAGGAATAATAGGAAGGCAGAATACTGGGTCAATGGAAAGATTCTTGGTGGTGTAGATGTGCAGAGGGATCTTGGTGTCCATATACATAGATCCCTGAAAGATGCCACCAGGTAGATAGTGCTGTTAAGGTGGCTTACGGTGTGTTAGATTTTATTGGTAGAGGGATTGAGTTCTGGAGCCATGATGTCATGTTGCAATTGTACAAAACACTAGTGCGGCCTCATTTGGAATGCTGCGTGCAGTTCTGGTCGCCCCAATACAGGAAGAATGTGGAAGCATTGGAAAAGCTGCAGAGGAGATTTACCAGGATGTTGCCTGGTCTGGAGCGCAGGCCCTATGAAGAAAGGCTGAGGGACTTGGGTCTGTTCTCATTGGAGAGAAGGAGGCTGAGGGGATTTAATAGAGACGTACAAGATGATCAGAGGATTAGATAGGGTGGACAGTGAGAGTCTTTTTCCAAGGATGATGACTTCAGCTTGTACAAGGGAGCATTGCTACAAATTGAGGGGTGATAGATTTAAGACAGATGTCAGCAGCAGGTTCTTTACCCAGAGAGTGGTAAGGGCGTGGAACGCCCTGCCTGCCAATGTAGTTAACTCAATCACATTAGGGGCATTTAAACAGTCCCTGGATAAGCATATGGATAATGATGGGATAGTGTAGGGGGAGGGGCTTAGATTAGTTCACAGGTCGGCGCAACATTGAGGGCCGAAGGGCCTGTTCTGCGCTGTATTGTTCTATGTTCTATGTTCAAGAAATTATAGGCCAGTGTGCTTATATCAGTTGCATGGCTCTTTGCAGGGGAAGTCTAGTCTCTCAAACTTTTGAGGAAGTGAGAAAGATGATTGATGAGGGTTGGGTAATGGATGTTGTCTGCATGGACTTTACTAAGACATTTGACATGTTCCCTCATGGTAGCCTGGTCTAGAAGATTGAGTTGCTTGGAATCTATGGTGAGTTGGTAAGATTGGCTTCAAAATTGGCTTGGTCATAGAACAGAGGATAATTGTGGAGGGATGTATTACTGACTGGAGGTCTGTGAACAGCGATGGTCCGCAAAGATCAGTGCTTGGATGTCGAGATAACACACACAGCGTGGAGCAGGAGGAGTGCAGCAGGCTAGGCAATATCCGAGGAACCAGAAAGTTGACATTTTCAGGTCAGGACCCTTGTGTAGTTTGTAGTATCCACACAAAAGATCAGGATGAAAACATAGGTGGTCTGATGAATAAATTGGCAGACAACGTGAGAGGGTGGTAGGTGCTTGGAACTCACTACCAGGGGAGTGGCAGAAGCAGATACTTAGCAACGTTTAAGAGCCATTTAGACAGGGAAAAGAGAGGGTTGCAGACGACATATGGGAAAATAGGATTAGTTCAGAATGGCATCATGGTTGGCACAGACCTGGTGAGCTGATGGGCTTGTTCCTGCATTGAACCATTCTGTCTATGTTCTATAACTGGGACTTCAAAAAAACATGCTTACAATATTTTGCATTTCTATAAACACTCTTATACAAAGGGATGCCAAACCTTCCAAAGGAATCTTTGTGCTTGATAACAATTGAAAATGGAAGTTACTACAAATATTAATTAAGTTAGTTTTTGGTTTAAATTTAGGCAAGTAGAATTTGTTTGGATGAAGCACTTTATTTTAAATGGTTTAAATGTGTTAGATTAAATACAAACCTTGATTATAGAGTTCAACAAAGCGTTTCTGATATTGGGTCAATTCTGCCCTGCTTGGTACTTCATCAATTTTACGTTGCAAAACGGCAATTTCTCTATTGCGTCGGGCCTAAAGGCAAGCAAATGTTTTCGTAAATTAACTTCGCTTACAAATGTCAGAACTAGACATCCTATACAGCTTCAAAATTAGCCCATCAAGCAAGTACTACTTTAAACCAGTAGTTTGTTGCCTGCTACTACGAGACAATGCAAAAGTTAGTTGTCTGCAAAATTTACTTTGTTGAATTCCAAGAATGTGTCCTGAATTTTTGGAACAACACAATAGCTTGGACATGGCATTTAGAAATGGATGTTCTCAGATACTGAAGTCTAACATTATCGCAACAAATCAACATGTTGCCGGCATACAAATCCGAAATAAAAGTAGAAAATACTGGGAATATCCCGGAGATAAGAAAACATCTGCGCACAGAGGAGCAACAGATCAGGTGTGGGGTGACCAACAGGGAAAACTTCAGCATCTACATTTAAAACAACGGATCTGTTCATTATATATAGCAACTGCAGTTTTTCTCCAACCCCCACCCCCCACCAATTTCCAGAACTGACAATATTTTGTTTTGTTTTTAGAACTCTTGTGCTGTCTTCCTGAACCAGCACCTCTCAGCTCATCGTTTTTCTGTGACTATGTTTGTAAAAACTGGAGCTGCACTGATATGACACTGCATTACAAAGTGTCTTGCTGTATGCTTTATACCTGACACGTGCATTTCAAAATTGTTTTCCTTACATTTCTATGCTTCCTCTGTTTGTCTATGGTATGCTGGAAATTAAAGTATGTCTTTTTAACAAAATGTGGTTTGTTAAATTATTTGTAAATTACTATTTGGCAGGGGAAAATATGAATATCTTATGAATATACAACATCTTTGTCATCCCTGATTGACAGTCGACCAAAGAGAAAATTCCATGCTGGAGATGAAATGAGCCAAATATTTATACCAAGGGGGACATCTTGCTTATTCTCAAACTGGGTCATTTTGCAATACAGCCTATTTTTTTGTGCAGCAACAGATGTGCTAGATTAGTTTATACAAATTAAAAGATATTTCCTGGCAGAGAGAATGGAGAAATTATGGTCGTGTGATATCCTACTTAGGAATTATTAAAAAATACCATAATTTAAGTGTCATAACTATCTTTAACTACCAGCTTCATTAAAGGGTAAGTATTCTGTCATTTCACGTATACAACTATTTCACAAACGTACTACTCTATAAAAGCATCTACACACCTGAAAAAAATTAATTGAGTTCTGATGGACATTTGATAATACAGTTTCTCAGATTGCGCATTTTTAATATGATGATACATATGACTACTTACCAACAACAGTCGTATTTTCTGTAATTTCTCTCTGTCGGCCTTATATTGTTGTTCTATCAATTCGTTATGCTCCTATTTAAAATCAAAGCCAATTGTTTAAAACTATTTTCAACAGCTTTAAGACACAGATCATCCTGACACACCTGATCCCGTATACTGATTTGGATTCTGCTACTATCCCTTCATAGTGCAGTCCAGATCATATCAGGTTTTATTTTACTTTCTTGTTGCTGCGGTACTTTTGCTAGTTACTGACCATTCAGTCAAAGGTAACAGTTTATTCCCATTTAATCCACTAAAACCTTTCATGATTTTGAACACCTCTATCAAACTTCTGCCTGGGTCTTCTCTGCTTTAGAAAGAGAACAGTTAATATAACTGAAGTATTTCATTCTTTATATTATTCTAATTATTCACTACATCAAGGGCCCTTCTTCATGTCTACAAGGTGCAATTCCCAGAATTAGCCATAATGATCCAGCAGAGGCTGAATGAATATTTATTAAAAATTCAACACAACTTATGCTTTGGTTATTAATACTAAATATTCCCAAAGCACTTCAAATGGTCCAACTATGCACAAGTCAGCATGGATCTGACAACTGCATTGGAATTCCATTAGAACCAGAGATCAATTCTGATATCCTTTAATCTCCACCATCAAGTCCATAAGATGTTGGAGCAGAGGCAGGCTATTCAGCCCATCAAGACTGCTCTGCCATTCAATGAGATCATGCTGACCTGATAATTCTCAATTCAACACTCCTGCCTTTTCCCTATAACCCTTGAGTCCCCTCCCGTATAATAATTTGTTTCAGTTTTGATTTAACAAGCCAGCCTCAACAGCTCCGATTTCAACAGATTCATTATCCTCTGAAAGAAGAAATTCCTCACAACTCTGTCTTAAAAGTGTTATATTCTGAGATTAGAGGAAAGGAGAAGCAACCTTTCTGCATCTACCCTGTCAAATCCCGAAGAATTTGGTGTTTCCGTAAAGTTACCTCTCATTCTTCTATATTCCAAATGGTTACAGGCCCAACAGTACAACCGCTTCTCACAAGACAGCCCCGCCATACCCACTGTCAACCAAGTGACCCTTCATGGGACTGCCTCCAATGCCAGTATATCTTTTCTAAACAGGCGCCCAAAATTGGTTGCAGCATTCCAGCTGTGGTCCGACTAGTGCTTTGTATAGTTTTAGCACGACATCCCTCGTTTTATACTTAATTTCTTTTGTTTCAAAGACCAACATTTCATTTGCCTTCCCTATTAGCTGGTGATCTTGAATCCTGGCTTTTTATAATTCATGGACAAGGACTTCCAAATCCGTCCCCCTTATAAGTGTGTTCAGTTTCTCCTCATAACTAATGCCTTTCAAATCGGGCAACATCCAGGTAAATAAACAGTTTCTGTGCCCTCTGCAAAGCCTCCACATCCTTCTACACCTGACTGATGAAGGCACACATGTCGTATGCCTTTTTGAGCACCCTTTATCCAGTTGCATTTCTAGTTTTAGGGAACTGTGGACCTAAATGCCTATATCTCTCTTTATTTTAATTACTCTAAGGATTCTTCCATTTTACTGTACACTTCACTCCTGCATTAGAACTTCCAAAATGCATCACCTCTCATTTGTTCAGATTAAATTTCATTTACCATTTCTCTACCCCAGTCCCCAGCTGTATACTCTGGCAATCCCCCATTCTACCCACAGCTCCCTCAATCTTGTCAGCAGCAATCTTATTGATCAGACCACCTATGTTCTCCTCCAAGTCATATATATGGGATCCCAACACCAACCCTTGAGGAACAGCACAAGGGACGCGGGTTCGATTCCACCCTCTGGCAACTGTCTGCGTGGGTTTCTTCCAGTGCTCCAGTTTCCGTCCACAGTCTAAGGATGTGGAGGCTAGGTGGGTTGGCTATGCTAAATTGTCTGTAGTGTTCAGGGGTGCGTAGATTAGGTGGATTATAGGGGGATGGGTCTAGGTGGGATGGTCTGAGGGTCAGTATGGACTTGTAGGGCCAAAGGGCCTGTTTCCACACTGCAGGGATTCTATGATATCCAGCTGCTCTATTTTTCTTGGCAAAGTCCATATTCACATTTCCCCACATTATAACATATCTGCCAAGATTCAGCTCACTCAACTCATCTATATCCCTCTGGAGATACATCCTCACCACTTGACTTCCCAGCTATTTTTGTTTCATCCGCAAACTCGACTGTAGTATATTCACTTCCATTTTTGGTGCAATCGAAATTATTTTCCCCTCTGCCTCAACAGGGATATCTTCAAGCAGCTTTGATCAAATGAAGTTTTGCTGTTAATCTGCCAACTGCAGACTGTTTAATCCTCTGGTATTTGTTGGATATTTCAAATTCCTGATGCCTTCTCACTGACACAATAATTGGGATCCCAATGCAATTCAGCTCTTTCCTTTTTTTCCTAGTTAACTTGTATTTCTATTATGGTCATATACTGGTCACTAATTTAGTGGGTGCAGAAAATTATTAGAATTGCAGCAGGAATAAAAATTCAGCTACTCTCCCAGCTCCTTTGAAATATAATGGTTTTCGCTGCTTGGAAAGAAAAGTGTACTGGTTGAAACATTGGACCAAACAGTATATTCCTAGCCGAAATAATTCAGCGCATAATTACTAAAAAGAAATGCTGTACAGTTAGGTAAGTTTCTTTTCAGCTGAAAGATCCTAAACACTAAGTTGAAATAATGCATATTCTTAAATGCTTACTTTCATAAGCAAAACTACTTGAAAGTATTCTAAGAGATTTAGAAATTCAATTTAATGCACGGGCTATAAATACAGGTTCAATTGGACTTGCCCGTTAAAAATTTAATGACTAACTCTGTCTAGTAGCAAAGAATGATTGGTGCAGACAGAACTACCTGCAGCAACCAGCTCCTGCCACTTACAGGAGCCTAAATCTTCAATAAAATGGAGCAGAGCCAAGGGAGAAGTGGACATTGGGAAACCTTGAAATGCAAGAGCCAACTATGGAAGGGGCTGATAGATCTGGCATGGGCAACAGCCCAGCCATGTGATCAAGTTTTAGTGAGGGAGCATTTCAGCAACAATGATCATAATTCAGTAACTTTTAAGCTACTTATGGACAAGGATAGAGTAGTCCTTGCGTGAAAATACTAAACTGGACAGGAACTAGGGAATACAGATTGGAGGCTGCTGCTTAAGGATAAACCTACATCTGTCATGCGCGAATTGTTTAAAAGGCCAGTTGATTAGAATTCAGGACTAGCATGTTCCTGTGAAAATAAAGGATAAGACAACCGAGAAAAATTGGAGCTTAGTCAAAAAGGAAAAGGAGGTATACACAAGATTTAGGAAACTGATAACAGATATGCCCTGGAAGAATATTAAAAAAACAGGGAAATAATTTAAACAAGGAGTTAGAATGGTTAAAGTGGGTTATCAAATGTCCTTGGGAAATAGGATTAAGGAAAATCTCAAGGTGTTTTGTCCATATATGAGAAGCAAGAGGGTAGCTAGGGAACATGTTGGTGCACTCAAGAATAAATGAGGGGATTTATGCATATAGCTAGAGGAACCATGTGAAATCCTTCCTGAATATATTGCATTGATATTTGCAAAGGGGAAGGACATGGGGGATGGTGAGTCTAGAGACGGGGAGGGCGATAATTCAGGACATCAATATTAAAATAGGTGGTCTTGGGTGTTTTGAAAAGCATTAAAAAGGTAGACAAGTTACCAGGACCTGCTCGGTTCTATCCCAGAATAGTGATAGAGGCAAGTGAGGAAATTGCTGGCATGTTATATACAATCTTTGTATTCTCTTTAGTCACAGGCAAGATCCCAGAGGACCAGAGGATAGCCAATGCTATTCCTTTGTTTAAGAAGGGCAATGGATATTCTGGAAAATTACAGGCCAATTAGCCTTAAATCAATTATAGGACAATTATTGGAGAAAAGATTCAAAGGAACAGGATTTAAATCAGTTGGAAAAGTATGGATTCATTAGCAACTGGCAGCAGCACTTTGAGTAAGGAGGTCATGTCTCACAAACCTAATTGAACTTTCTGAGCAAGTCACAAAGATGAACGATGAAGGCAAGGTGGTAGATGCTGTCGATATGGACTCTAGCAAGACCTATGATCATGTCTTTCGTGGCAGGTTGATAGAAAAGGTTAAGTCACATGGGATCAATGGTGGAGTTGGTAAGTTGGATACAGAACTGGCTTGGTCAGTAGCAGTGGAAGAATGTTTTTCTGACTGGAGCCGAGATCAGTGCTGTTCCTCAAGGATTGGTGTTGGGATCCCATGTATATGACTTGCAGGAGAACATAGGCGGTCTGATCAGTAATTTTGCTGCTGACAAAGATTGGGGGAGTTGTGGGTAGTGTGGGGGATTGCCAGAATATACAGCTAGGGACTGGGGTAGAGAAATGGTTAATGAAATTTAATCTGAACAAATGAGAGGTGATGCATTTTGGAAGTCCTAATGCAGGAGTGAGGTGTACAGTAAAATGTCAGAATCCTTAGAGTAATTTAAAGAGGGATATAGACATTTTAGGTCCACAGTTCCCTAAAACTAGACACACAACTGGATAAAGGGTGCTCAAAAAGGCATACAACATGTGCGCCTTCATCAGTCAGGCATAGAAAGGTGTGGAGGCTTTGCAGAGGGCACAGAAACTGTTTATTTACCTGGACGTTGCCTGATTTGAAAGGTATTAGTTATGAGGAGAAACTGAATACACTTGGTTTGTTTGCACTTTAATGTCAGAGGTTGAGGGGCAGTCTGACAGAATTGTACAGATTCGAGAGGTATAGATAGAACAGATAGTCAGACTTTTTTCCAGGGTAATACAATTTATTAGTAACCTAGGTTTAAGGTAAAAGGGGAATTGTTTAAAGGAGGTGTGAGATGCAAGTTTTGTACACAGAGGATAGTAACTGCCTGGAATATGCTGCCAGAGGTAGTGGTAGAAACAGACACAATAATAATGTTTAAGAATCATCTTGACAGATCAATGAATAGACAGGGAATTTGGGTGCCCGGACTATGGAGAGGCAGTAGGTTTTTGGTTTGGAAAAGTCAGTCATTGAGTTATACAACACGGAAATAGAACCTTCAGTTCAACTTGTCAGTGCTGACAATGTACCTTAAACTGATTAGTCCTATTTGCCAGTATTTAGGTCATATACTTCCAAACAATTCCTACTCATCCAGATGCCTATTAAAATGTGTAATTGTACACACCTCCACCACTAGTTCTGATCGCTTATTCCATAATCTCACCATCCTCTGCATGAGAAGGTTGCTCCCAAGATCCCTTTTAAATCTTTCTCCTCTCACCTAAACCTATGCCCTCTAGTTCTGGACTCCCCCACCCTGGGGAAAAAGACCTCAGCAATATACCTTATCCATGCCCATCATGATTTTATAAACTTCTAAGGTCACTCAGCCTCCAAGATTTCAAGGAAAAAAAGCCCCAGCCTATTCAGTCTCTCCTGATGGCTAAAACCCTCCAATCCAATCAACATCCTTGTAAATCTTCTCTGAACACTTGCAATTTAACAGTGTCTTTCCTAAAGCAGAGACCAGAATTGAATGCAGTATTCCAGAAGTAGCTTAACCAATGTCCTGTACAGCCAAACATGACACCCCAACTCCCATATTCAATGCACTGACCAACGAAAGCAAGCATACCAACCACCTTCTTTAACCCACTATCTACCCACGATTCCACTTTCAAGGAACTATGGCACCTATACTCCTAAGGACTCCTTGCTCATCAACACTCCGCAGTGTCCTAGCATTAACTGAATAAATTCTGTCCTTGTTTGCTTTACCAAAATGGAACACTTCACATTTACTCAAAATCAAACTCTATCTACCACTCCTAAGCTCACCTGATCAAGGTCTCTGTGTGCTGAGATAACCTTCTTTACTGTCTACTACACCAATTTTGGCATCATGTGCAAACTTCTTAATCACACCTGAGCACCAATCCTTGAGACACACTGCTCATCACAGGCCTCCACTCTGAAAAACAACCCTCTGTCTCCTATCTTCAAGTCAATTTTGTATCCAACTGCCTACCTCCTCCTGGATTCCACACAATCTAATCTTACTAACCAGACTACCATGCCGAACCTTGTTGAATGCCTAGCTTAGTCTGGACAGACAATGTCTACTGCTCTGCCTTAAATCTTCATTCGTCACCTCTTCAAAAAGCTCAACCAAGTTAGTGAGACACTGTTTCCCAAGCACAAAGCCCAACTGACTATCCCTAATCAGTCCTTGTCTTTCAAAGTACATTTAAATCCTCTCCCTCAGATTCACATTTGACAACTGACATCAGGCTCACCAGTCTATAGATCCCTGGCTTTTCCTTATCACCTTTCTTAAATAATGGCACCACATCAAGCTGCCAGAGGAAGTGGTGAAGGCATGTACAATTACAACATTTAAAAAGGCATAGGTATGTGAATAGGGAGAGATTAGAGGGATAATGAGCCAAATACTTGCAAATGGGACTAGATCAGTTTAGGATATTGAGCTGCATGGATGATTTGGACCAAAAGGCCTGATTGCACACTGTGGAACTCCATGACTATATGAGCCACCTTCCAAGTCTTTTGGCACCTTACCCGTGGTTATTGAAAATACAAATATCTCAGCAAAGGACCCAGTAATCCTCTTCCCTTGTTTCCCGCAAAGTTCTGGGATACACCTGATGAGGTCCTGAGGATTCATTTACCTTTACGTCATGTGTCATTTGTTGGCGGTCTTGTGGGTTGAGGGGCCTGTTCCTGTGCAGGACTGTTTATTGAAGAGAGGGTGGGAACTGCAGCCACTGACATGAGGAGAATCAACAGGGATTAAGGACAGGGAGTAGGAGTCAGAGGAAGGTTAGGAAGATTCCAGAACTGAATGCGAATTTGAATCATAGCAAGTGTCTCCTCTGCAGATAAACTACGGAATAGGAGTTTTGTGGTGAAAAATGTTCAAGGGAAACTCAATGTCAAATAAACATATTGTCAATATTTCGCTCAAGACATTAAAAGGAAATGTTAACCAGGTCATCTTTAAACAGGGACTTAGTGCAGTTGTCTCTCTTTTTCAGATAGAAAGAGGCAGAATGATCTGAATAACTTCCTCAATGCTGTAACATTCCATGGCTATATAACTGCCAACAATTTTACATAAATACTGATGCTGTAATATGCTGGCAAATGAGTCCTAGAGTGCAGTTTTTGAGTCCAGGAAAGTGTAGGTCCAGCAAAGAAAGGTGAGTAACCAGAACAGGAGCACGCAATGAGCCTGCCTAATGTCAGAGTGCTGTTTGAGAGGCACTTGTAAGGTCAGATTGACAGAAGTGAAGAATGTTGGTCCATTCTGAACTTCAAAGAGACTTGAAGACATTATACCATTTAATGTCTTTGGAGGAGGTTGGGAGCAGGGAGGAGGGGAGGAGAAGAATTGTTGAGAAGTCTGTGGGATCTGTTTGACATGTACTGTGGGATCTTCAACCAGTTCATTACTCATCCTTATAATGTCATTCCTGCACATTACAAGCAAGTTCCAAATAGACTGGACATTGCCATTGCTCTAATGTTGAAAAGGTTTATTGTCATTTGTTCAAACAGAGGAAGATTTTGGCTTTTTCTTTACAAGCCCTCTGCATCTCACACTTTACCTGGCTTAAAAATTAAAAAAAAAGTTACTTGTCCCTTAGATTATAACAATTTTAGCAGTCTGGTATGGAATTGTAACAATTTCCATGCCTTTTCTGATCCATGGCTCTTTTCAACGGGCAGACAGGAGTTCTGCCAGTTTCTTGAATAATTATTTTTATACATTACCTAAAAACATTCTGTGCTGTAAATTCTAGAATTCCACAGATCCTTTTTTCAATTATTTCCTAGCATAACTAAATGCAAAGATTGATAAAGATGTTAGAACCCACTCTGGGCTGCGTTAATTTCATCACTCAAAAAGGAAGGAAACTGAATGAAAACTCTGGATTGGATATCATTTTCTGATCACAGAGCCTATTTTAGATTAATACTGACCAGCTCAAAACAACATTTACACAGTAATACGAACCTTTTCTTCAGCATCCTCAGTCCCTGCTACACTCTTAAGATTTTTGATAACCTGTTGCAATCGAGCCATTTCTTCCTGCAAATAAACAGCTGTGTTATCACATGAAGCAATCAAACTGAAAATCCTTTTTATTAAGTCAATCTTTGGATCAAGAGGTATCACTGGTAATTTTACTTGACTAAATGTTAGTATGTGCACTTTTAAAAACTCAAGCGAATTATTAATTAAATACAGTAGTTGAAACCTACACCTCTGGCTTAGTGACAGGTTAGGGATTTGAAACAGACACTCGAAAATCCTGAACAGCACAAATGGAGCTTTCGGTCTATGAATACTGGGTAGACATCAAAAAAGGCAATGGTGCTTGTGCTGATGGGAGAAGAGGAAGAGATGTCCTCAACAAAATAAATAATGTGGTTGATCATTAAATGTGGTCAAACTAAACATTGCCTATTTCTACAAAACAATAGAAGTTTGAGAATGAATGTCATACTGCAAACTTTGGAAATTACAGACAGATAGTTTGTTATATATTTTCATAAATAATGTGCAGGATTATATCACTACAAGTATAAAGCTCAGACTTTTGTAACTGAATAATGTTTAGAAAACTATTAGTGCAGTAAGATATCTTTATGCCTTCGAATCTAAGGGCACTTGGTAACTGTCTTTAATAGTTATGACCATATATTAGGCTGCTCAAGGTTAATGACACCGGATTATGAATTTTGTAGCAGATTAACATTTTGCACAACACAAGACCAAGTGATCCAAGTGCACAGTCTGATACATAGGGCAATTTTTAGACTAAGACAAAACACAAGTCAAATAGAGCCATCTGAACTTTATAATCTCAGTGCTTGGTAAGATTGAGCACCATTGGCAGAATCTCAGACATGCAGAGCTCTTGACATGTTTTTGAGCGGGGGAGGGGCAAAAACAGGGGAGAGACTTTTAAGAATATTGCATGTTTCCTGCATTTGTTCAAGGCCAGCAGGATTGGTATAACAAGGTGTGGAGTTGGAAGAACACAGCAGGCCAGGCAGCATCAGGAGAGCAGGAAAGCTGACGTTTTGGGTCTGGGCCCATCCTCAGAAATTTTTTTTTGAGGAAGGGTCCAGACCCGAAACATCAGTTTTCCTGCTCTTCTGACACTGCCTGGCCTGCTGTGTTCCTCCAACTCTGCACTCTGTTATCTCAGACTCCAGCATCAGCAGTTCCTACTATCGCTCAGCTGGATTGGTGTAAGATAAGCAATGAAAAACACCTTTTACTGTAAACTTCAAGAACCAAATGTACATCAGACAGGTAAACCAATTTAAGGCTTTGGTCACAGAAACGCAGAAAACAGGAATGGACCAATCAGCTTTTCAAGCCCGCTCTGCTTTTCAATATCACTGCTGATAAACCAACTCATTACCCTGTTCCTGTTTTCTTCCCATGTCCTTTTGTATCTTTGATCCAAAGAACTATATTTAACTCCTTCCTGACAGCGTTTAATGTTTTGACCTGAATCACTCATTGCTGTCGGGAATTCCACAGGTTCAACACTCCCCGGGTGTCAAAATTTCTCTTTATCTCAGTCCTAAATGGCCTCTCTGTACTGTCAGAACCTAACCCTGGTTCTGGACACTCTAGTCATCTGAAACATCCTTCCTGAGTTTACCCTCTAGTCCTGTTAAAATGTTATAGGTATCTAATGAGATCCCCCTCATTCTCCTAAACTCCATGACAAAAGTCCTAATCGATCTTGTCTCTCTCCATGTCAGAAGCATGCTAATCTGCACAATCATACAAAACCAGAAAATGTTCAACACTTACCCGGCAATGATTCCTGAACTGCTGCTCCTGGTCCTTTAGGCCCTCATTCATCGTGACCAATGCTCTCAACTTCTCTAGTATGCTAATTGGGAACAGAGGTTTACATCATTCAAGTAGGAAAGAAAATAGTAAAAAAAAAGGATGTTTGGGGCATATAGCAGGTAAGGCAGCTTCTGCAGAAGGAGAAACAAAAAAAGTTATCACTGACTCTGACGAGAGCTGATCAACTTGAAATATATCTATTTCTCACTGTGCAGATGCTACCTGATCTGATGAATTTTCTGTTTATATTTCAGATCTTTAACATTCATAGCATTTTGCTTTGTGCAAAAAATGCAAGTCAAAAAAAATCTTTAATTTGAAATCACAATTGTGGATCTTACAAACACACTTGAGCGATTATAGCTCATAACGATGAAAAACAAACATTAGGTAACCCAAGAAAACAAAACAGCTACATTTACGTAACTACAAAATAAAACAGGAACGAGAAGCAATGCAATCCAGTAGTTTCTGACATTAGGTTCACCAGGTCTATAATTTATGATGTTCTTTATATTCTCAACTTTTTCTGTAAATTTCTTTTATTCACTAAGGCAGTGTAGCACATCGATTAGCATAATGCAGATCTTGGTCAAAGCCAATTTTGGAATACACTATGCATTTGTCATCTTCAAAGGGAACCCAGGAATACTGAAGATTTGTAAGACCACCATTAGAAATTTGAGTTTCAAGTCATTACTTGAAAATTGAATTTGAGCAATAAAAATAATGCTACAATCAAGGTCTTTATTCAAATTAAGTAACTTTACAGCTGAAATAATGCAAGTAACGTGAAAATGAAATTAAGTGCCAACCTACCAGAACAGAAAGAATTCAAAAACGTAGGAATTTCCTTACCAAAGTGGTGTACACATGAAATACACTAAATTGGAACATTAAACCGCTGCATGAATAACTACCTTCATATACGTAAGATCTCTAACCTAATAATTTCTTAAGGATGACCAGAAATTGGCAGCTGACCTGGTCAATGATTTGCACATCCCAGAAATGAATAAAAAGATGTGCATAAATTACGAATTAACATACTTTAAAAGGTAGTGGCACATTTACTAAGGAGCAAAAATCAAGTGCAGAAATAAAAGACAAAATAATTGAATATCACGGCTAATATGCTTGCCGATGAAAGGTCATCAGACTGAAATGTTATAGTTACCACTTCACAGATGCTGCATATGTGTTTGCTATCAGTCATTTTTTTCCTCCCTCAATTTGCACAGTATTTTGTTATTCAGATATCTGAACGTTTTGCAGAATTAAATAATTCCTAAACTGCTGCAACTGTGGAAATGTAAGCAAGGGGAGATAACCAAACATGGAAAGCCAGAGTTAATGGGAACTGCAGAATCCAAGATAACAAAGTGTGGGGCTGGCTGAACACAGCAGGCCAAGCAGCATCTCAGGAGCACAAAAGCTGATGAACACTCTCTGGCTTTCCATTTAATTCACAAAGGTAAAGCAAAACATGAAAACATTGGAGAATTAAATAATATGGCAACAGTACAACTTATACTGTACAATCTTGGATGAACCGAGTTGCTGGAAATGACTGACCTTGTTTGACACTTGTAGTCATTATTCTCCAGCTGTCAGGCACACCTTCACAATTTAATAAGCCCATATGTCGCACAAATCCCAAAAAATGTAAAATTGTTTTGACTCAGTTATGTCCAGGATTCTAAACATGGTCCAGATGACCAATCTGCATTTGTCTCTTTGTAACATAAAAGATGACGTTCATATGCTTTAGAGAATGCTGCTATTACGTCTTTTATCCCCCATCAACTTGTAAATATTATTTTCTGTTAACCTATATTGCATTCTACTTGCCCACAACCATTGCTTTACCAGTCATGCATCTCAGACAACAAAAGCTTTGCATTTCTCTTGCAACCGACAAGTCATGCGTCCACATTCCTACCTTTTACAATTTTCAGAATTTATTTCCAAATTATTTAATTAACAACTTTATTAGCATAGAAGTTGCATTCATAATTACTGTATGAAATCAGACATTGTTTTCAGCACAGACTCTAGGACAAATTTTCTGTCACAGACATGTGCAACTTTGGAACTATGTGCCTTAGAAGGTGGCAGAGGCAATGACAGTAAATATTTAAGAGAGAGGTCAATAAACTCTTCTTCAGAAGGAGAATCAAGCCTATTGAGAGTAGATGGGAATGTAGAGCTTGAAACAAAGATCTGCCATGATCTTACTGAATAGTTTCCTGTTTCATACATAAAACACCAGTTGAAAGTATCAGTAGGATTCTGTCTCAGCTGCACGAACTAAAAATTGAGATTGCATTGAGAAGTACGGATCTAGCTGTTCGATTTGCAAAATATAATGAAGGCTTAAAACATGTGAATATCACCTACCCAGAATCAGCCTGGGATTCTGCAATTTCAACAGCAGACAGTTTTTTATCCAGTTTCTGGCCATAATTCACAACCTGTCAGTCAACAGAAAACCTTAGTGAGATGATGTCAGCTAAATACAATAAATGTTAAAAATAGGTCAAGCCGTAACTGTGGAAACAAGCAAGCTAGTGGGTTGAAAAATTCCTTTTTCACAGAATAATCTACTATTATGCTTTTACGTGATCAAGTAATTTTTTACAAATATTACAAAGTTAAGTTAGACAATACCTGTCAAATGATATTGATAAGTATGCAAATTTCTGAAGCAATTTAGTGTCAATTTTGTCACATTGACAAATACATTTCTAGATCGGTGCAACTTTGACGGTTTCAATGCTCAACAGAAATTTTAACGATGTAAACAAATTATCCAACATTCTTCATGTCTTTCTGTCAACCAGATTACTCAAGATTATCCACTTTTAACATTTTCTTTTGCCTACAGCAGAAACATCAGTAATTAGAAAATACAGCTTTAACTTGACTGGCAGAGGAAACAAAACCTTTTCCTTTAAACATAATGGATTTCTTCGAGTATGATTCCCATACGTAACAGGGATTAAGTTAATGAGTAAAAAGGAATTGAATAATTATTGAAGAACAATTGCAGGGACAGAGGGAAAGAGCCAGGAAGTGGGACAAAAAGCATGTTTTTCTTTAAAACTACATCAAAGACCTGATGGGCTAACTGACTGTTACTATACTGTGTTCTCAAGAAGTTAGGTATAGCTTTTGTGGCTAAAGGGATCAGGGATAATGGCAGAGTGCAGGATTAAAGTACTCAGCTCAATGATCAGCCATGATCATTTTGAATAAAGGGGTCAAATGTTCTGTTACTGCTCCTACCTTCTATATTTACTGTCTTAGGTAACTAATGCAGAAATCTCACCTCCACCAGTTTCTTCTTTGCTTCCTCACATGTCACCCGAATCTCACTATATTTCACTTGAAGCTATTTTTAAAATAAAAAGTTCAATAATTTCAGTACATCAGTTTGGTATGTATACAGTGACTTATGGTGATCTAAGAGTTAACAGCCACATTCTACATACTTTTAGTCAACACATATACAAATTATTCTGGACATCAACAGTCTTTACAAAAGTACTTCACATCTAACCTAATTTTGAGCCTATACCTCTGTCCCCTAGTTTATCACAACCCACCCAACTTAATTTAGACTAGACTATCTAATCCTTCCTTTATCTTAAAGGCTTATCATGTCTACCTAAAGGCCCAAATACCCTACTTACATTCATTAAAGCCCTGTTGCACTGGTCATGAAATATCCTGACAAAGTACTTCACTGACTCTGGTAGTACAATCTCAAATTATTTTCACTCAGCAGTTGTGAACATGCAAGTACGCTTGGATTTTTACCAAAATGTACTACATTACAGGGGGCCTGTTAACTCAGTTGGTTGGACAGTTGGTTTATGATGCAGAGTGATGCTAACAGCATGGATTCAACTCACACACCAGAAGTTACCATGAAAGACTTTCCTCCTCAACCTCTTCCCTCCTTGATTACTTTATACCCGAACAAAAATCAAGTCTCCAACCGTGCTTAGCTTTTGCATGGTATGTTTGTAACAAGCATTTTGAAATCCCACTGTCAACTGGGCTATCAACATTCACTAACTTTGACTGCTGTGCAAAATGTTGCCTATTTTTCATTTAAATTCAAATCATGGGCATATCAGTAATTTTGCAAACAATAACTGGAAATAATAAACTTTCCTTTTGGTCCTTGCCTGCACAAACACTAACTGTATTGCTATCAAATAAAAATTTCTTCAATTTCTAAAATATCATTCCTGCTCAAGGTTGCTGTAATCTTCATTTCATGCTCCGCTCTTTTTCAAATCCAATTCATGCTCTCTTTCCTCTGAGGCTTCGAATAGTTTCCTATACTTATATACACAGACTTCACAATTCTCATTTCAGTCATATAATCCTTAACTCTTCTTCCCATTTTTTAATATTCTTGTTTGCTCATTGTGTAGTCTTTCTGCATTTTAATATTGATGGCCAACTAATCCACAACATCCACCCTAAATTCCAGTCTTGCCACATCTCACAACTGCCTCAATCTCCACTGACAACACTTAATTGCAAACTAATTGTCATGCTATTCTTGCTCAAATCTGATATCAATTGTTAAATGATTTGGGTCAATTTTGCTTTTTATAGACAACCCATTAAAACATAAAAAGTAGCTATATTATGTTTATGCCATTGCTGCATGTCAATTTAAATAGTTATAAAAAGCCACTAACGCTAGGAATTTTTAAAAATGCGAAAAATCCACTTTGAAAACAGAATACCAATAAGATCCTCTGGTTAAGGTATGTACACTTGTTTAATTTAAAGGAATTCAACTTACAACATGATTGAAAACAGATTCAGTAATTATCATTTCAGTTATCAAAATATTTAGCAACCTTTATTATGAAAAAAATTCAAATTGTAGGAGGATTTCATACCAAGACTGTATTCAACAAACCTACTTCTTCCAACTGCTTCGACTTCTGCAAGATTTGCTTTTTCAGAGATGCAACTTGTCTTCGATGTTGCTGAGTAGCTCCAAGTCGTTCAGGACGATCCTCTGCTGAAAACTCAGACTGCTGCAATTATAAGTATTGCCATTTTACTCCAACACTACCATCAAAATCTGCTGGCTGCCAAGTCTCAAAGGAGCAGCGTATGTGCTGAAATAGCTATTGTTAAATGAAGTGACTGTGATGAATGAATGGAACTGAAAACATCAAAATGGATAATTTTTCACTGATATGAAATTCTAACTAATTGGCTTAAAGTAATTCTGAAAGTTCCCTAAAGCACAATCTTGTACGGCTCTTTCAACAAGAAAAGCTATGTTTATTTTTGAGTACTGTGGGATCACGTTGAAAGAACCAGATGATCGAGATCAGCGAGTGGTGTAAATAGCCTCTTCAATGCACATTCATAGTAGCATGATGAGGGGTGAAAATAGAATCCCAAAAATCACAGCTCAAAAGTAGCCTCTTTTATACAGATAACAAAGTGTGAAGCTGGATGAACACAGCAGGCCAAGCAGCATCTCAGGAGCACAAAAGCTGACATTTCGGGCCGAGACCCTTCATCAGAAAGGGGGATGGGGAGAGGGTTCTGGAATAAATAGGGAGGGGGGGGGGGGGGGGGGGGGGAGGCGGACCAAAGATGGAGAGAAAAGATGATAGGTGGAAAGGAGAGTACGGGGGGGGGGGGGGGGGGTGTAGGTCAGTCTAGGGAAGACGGACAGGTCAAGGAGGCGGGATGAGGTAGTAGGTAGGAAATGGAGGTGTGGACTGAGGTGGGAGGAAGGGACGAGTGAGAGGAAGAACAGGTTAGGGAAGCAGAGGCAGGCTGGGCTGGTTTTGGGATGCAGTGGGGGGGAAGGGGGTGAGCTGGGCTGGTTTTGGGATGCAGTGGGGTAAGGGGAGATTTTGAAGCTTGTGACGTCCACATTGATACCATTGGGCTGCAGGGTTCCCAAGTTGCTGAGTTGCTGTTCCTGCAACCTTCGGGTGGCATCACTGCGGCACTGCAGGAGGCCGATCATGGACATGTCGTCTGAGGAATGGGAGGGGGAGTTAAAATGGTTTGCGACTGGGAGTTGCAGTTGTTTATTGCGAACCGAGCAGAGGTGTTCTGCAAAGCGGTCCCCAAGTCTCCGCTTGGTTTCCCCAATGTAGAGGCAGCCACACCGGGTACAATAGATACAGTACACCACATTGGCAGATGTGCAGGTGAACATCTGCTTAATATGGAAGGTCATCTCGTGGCCTGGGATGGGGGTGAGGGAGGTGTGGGGGCAAGTGTAGCACTTCCTGCGGTTGCAGGGCAAGGTGCCAGGTGTGGTGGGGTTGGAGGGGAGTGTGGAACAGACAAGGGAGTCACTGAGAGAGTAGTCTCTCCAGAAGGCAGGCTAGGGCGGGGATGGAAAAATGGCTTGGGTGGTGGGGTCGGATTGTAGATGGCGGAAGTGTCGGAGGATGATGCGTTGTATCCGGAGGTTGGTAGTAGATTCGCCAACCGGATACAACGCATCATCCTCCGACACTTCCGCCACCTACAATCCGACCCCACCACCCAAGCCATTTTTCCATCCCCGCCCTAGCCAGCCTTCCGGAGAGACCACTCTCTCCGCGGCTCCCTTGTCCGCTCGACACTCCCCTCCAACCCCACCACACCAGGCACCTTCCCCTGCAACCGCAGGAAGTGCTACACTTGCCCCCACACCTCCCTCACCCCCATCCCAGGCCACGAGATGACCTTCCATATTATTAGAGGGATTGAGTTCCAGAACCAAGAGGTTATGGTGAAGCTGTACCAAACTCTGGTGCGGCCGCACTTGGAATATTGTAGAGAGTTCTGGTCACCGCATTATAAGAAGAATGTGGAAGCTTTGGAAAGGGTGTAGAGGAGATTTACTAGGATGTTGCCTAGTATGGAGGGAAGGTCTTACGAGGAAAGGCTGAGGGACTTGAGGCTGTTTTCATTAGAGAGAAGAAGGTTGAGAGGTGACTTAATTGAAACATATAAAATAATCAGAGGGTTAGATCGGGTGGATAGGGAGAGCCTTTCTCCTAGGATGGTGACGGCGAGCACGAGGGGGCATAGCTTTAAATTGAGGGGTGAAAGATATAGGACAGATGTCAGAGGTAGTTTCTTTACTCAGAGAGTAGTAAGGGAATGGAACGCATTGCCTGCAGCGGTAGTAGATTCGCCAACTTTAGGTACATTTAAATCGTCAGTGGGCAAGCACATGGACGTACATGGAATAGTGAAGGTTAGATGGGCTTGAGATCGGTATGACAGGTCGGCACAACATCGAGGGCCGAAGGGCCTGTACTGTGCTGTAATGTTCTATTAAGCATGTGCTCACCTGCACATCTGCCAATGTAACCATTGTACCCGGTGTGGCTTCCTCTCCATTGGGGAAACCAAGCGGAGGCTTGAGGACTGCTTTGCAGAACACCCCCGCTCAGTTCGCAATAAACAACTGCACCTCCCAGTCGTGAATCTTTTTAACTCCCCCTCCCATTGCTCAGACGACATGTCCATCATGGGCCTCCTGCAGTGCCACAATGATGCCACCCGAAGGTTGCAAGAACAGCAACTCATATTCCCCTTGGGAACCCTGCAGCCCAATGATATCAATGTGGACTTCACACGCTTCAAAATCTCCCCTTACCCCACTGCATCCCAAAACCAGCCCAGCTCTTCCCCTCCCCCCACTGCATCCCAAAACCAGCCCAGCCTGTCTCCGCTTCCCTAACCTGTTCTTCCTCTCACTCATCCCTTCCTCCCACCTCAATCCGCACCTCCATTTCCTACCTACTACCTCATCCCGCCTCCTTGACCTGTCCATCTTCCCTGGACTGATCTATCCCCTCCCTACCTCCCACCTATACCCTCCTCTCCAACTATCTTCTTTTCTCTCCATCTTTGATCCGGCTCCCCCTCTCTCCCTGTTTATTCCAGAACCCTCTGATGAAGGGCCTCGGCCCGAAATGTCAGCTTTTGTGCTCCTTAGATGCTGCTTGCCCGCTGTGTCCATCCAGCTCCACACTTTGTTATCTTGGATTCTCCAGCATCTGCAGTTCCCATTATCACTCTTTTATACAGAGTTTGTACATACACCAACATTCTAACACTTTAGTACTCAGTAATGGCTACTGTACAGAAACCAGGCCTGCAGGAAATTGGAGATGGTTTAAATATTGCTTACTGTTTGCGTTATTCTACTGAGACTAGAGTGTCTATTCGGTTTGTCCTTGCATAACTCAAAAGGTGTTAGCCCTGTTATTTCCCAAGTTAGAATGTTGGTAAAAATGCACCTGTGTTAAATGAAGGTTTGGATTTCTATTAATCACATCTGTCTGTGATTTTTGTTTCCTATCGCCTATTCATTCAGTTTCACAGTCATGTTCATCAGTGGGTTCCTTTTATTGTCGCTCATTCATTCAGTTTCACACACGTCTGTTATAGTAGTGCTGTCAATTTCATTCACACCTTCATTCATTCATTCATTCATAGTTGCGTGGTTCTGGACATAGCGTTGTTAGTTTTATTAGTAGGTTAAAGTTTGCATATATACATGACATTGAATAAAAACTTGAGTAAAGGTCAATTTTGTCACCTACATATCAAATGTGTCTTGTACTAGATTAAACAATCTGCAAGGAAGTGGCAGTTTACTTTTAAAGAAGAAAGCTAATCCAATTATTATCTATGAATGATACTTGGAGCCACACTGGCTGGAAAGGAGTTTGCAGTAAGGGATTGGGGATCACTAGGTTTTAAAATGAAAAACACTACTTTTGGTATGGAAGTGTAAAAATGTTTATTCCTGTGCTATTTATGCAGCCTTGTTAAGTGGAGCTGTGTGCACAGTGTGACATGCAATGACTGCACTTTTAAATGGAATGTAAATGCACTTTTAAGTGGATTGTAACCTGATACAGTAATGCGCTTCTGAGTCAGTCTGAATGGGGTAGTTAGCATACAAATTTGCAGTTAATATTACATACAATCACAAATAACTATTATTTGACATAAATTATGACATACCAGTATGCTGGAATTCTATAAGCTGGATAATAAGCAGACATCATAATTGCCTGACTGGCAATCTCTTGCTCCCACTCTATTACTTCTTGCAAATGTTCTTGGCCACCTCCTATCTCTAACATACATTGCCCCTCAGTATCATCCAAAACAAAAAAGTTTCCACAAGTATGTAGACAATAACCAGTTCCATTATCCATCTCAACACCTCCAGTGTCTCTAAATTAGACTTTTATTACTCAACTTTAAAATAGCACCTTGTGGAGTCCAAGCTGCCTATGACTTACACTTGTGAAATGCATTGGAATCTCAAAAGGATATGACAAGGTACCTTACCTTTTCAGCATATTCTGATGCAATCTGCTTAATCTCTTCTGATTGGAGCCCTACAATGTGACCCACTGAACTGGCCGTCAGTTTTCCCTGAAAGTCACATGAAGCAAGCTTATCAAGTCATGGTCTGCAAGTGTTCAAAGGATAATTACATCTATTAAAAAATCAACATCTACAAGCGATGACAAGTGATAAAACAGCTTTGTCCCTCTGGACTACATGTATGCATGAACCATATTTTTATGAATTAAACTATGTTGCACTGTTAGAATGAGAAAAAGGCTACAAATTTTATACCAGTTCCTATGGCAAGTTTATTAGTGTCATAAAATAATATCTTGATAGGGACAAAGCAAATGTATACCAAGTAACTAATTCCTGTTCTGAGCAAGGTCACCAGGCCCGAAACGTTAACTCTTGTTTTCTCCTTTATAGATGCCGCCAGTCTTGCGGAGTTTTTCCAGCAACTTTGGTTTTGAACTAATTCCTAACATTTAACACTGATGTTTATTCCTGGAACAGTTTTCTTGGCTGTCTGTGATCATAGTCAACGAAGCACATTTCTTTAATGTGTGATAAAGAGTGACGTGGTAGAATGGATTAGTGCTGGAAGAAACTGCATGTTGCTGTAACAATATGACATTTTCTAAAGCAAACTTTTCTTAAAAAGCAGAAGGCCCTTTAATTCCTGGACTAAAGTATATTGGCACTCTGAGTAGAGGATGTAATCATTAAAACTAGCATTAAGAAATAAACAGAATCTTACATTTATAAAACCAAGAAATATCTCAAACGAATTTCAGATAAAAGGAGGAAAATGGAAGATGGAAGATAAACTGAACATAACAGGGGAGGAGGATAGAAGATTGATTGAGGAGGGAATGCGTGTTGGAGCTAATGGAGCAGAAAGATTCAGAATGGGAGCTGGGTGTTAGGTGGTAACAATGGGCTTGAGTCTAAACAAACAATCCAGAGAACACACAAATGGCAGTTTGAGATTCTGAATACAGAGTTTAGGAAAAAAATGCTTGGCATCACTAAACGTAGCCATGAATAACCCATTACTTCATTAACATAAAGAAGAACACCCAAATTCTTTGTGTCTCGCCCACTTGTGAGAAGGATTACAAACTAAATTTGAATTGCCGATAGATTGAGTGTTAAAATATGTCAGTAAGAATGGAATGGCAAACATTCTGCACTGGATTTAGCCTAAGTACTAATGATGAACTGAAGTGTGAGCAGAAGGGGAGATGTGAGGAAGCAGAATATTTTGAAGTCAGTCTCTGGTGAGCAGTGTTTCTCATTTGATTTCAGTATATGTTAATTTTGTGGAGTGGCTTGTTAAATGAATAAACAATACATTAAAGTATGACAGTCGCGACAATTGCAAAATCTTTTGGATGTGCCATAGACGGGTTGAGGCAACTAGAGGTAATGAATGTAGAAACTGGCAGATTTTAAGATTGCAAGAATATGGGATGGAAGCTTAATTTCGGCCATATGGAAAGCTGGGGTGCAAACAATACTGTTCTACGTAAAATGCTACAGACTTCAAAAAGCAGAATATGGAGAATGCTGGAAATCAAGAATAAATTTGGAAAACGTTGTGCATACTTAGCAGGTCATGGCAGCAATTATGGATAGAAGCAGAATTAATTTTTTGGGTCTGTGGCCTTTCAGGAGTACTTGGAAAAGTTAGAAAAAGAAGTTTTCAGCAAGGGATGGGTGGGCCTTTGTACCATACCTTCCGTAACCTAAGTAGATTCAGCATTTTCTGATTTTCAGTCTGAGACGTACTTTGCTTTAAGATATTTTCAGTTATTAGAAGAATTAAATGCATCTCAGTTCTCAAAAACTGAACAAACTAGAGTGAAAAACTGCTGACAGGATTGTAATTTGACAATTTCCCACACACCTCAACGGTTTCATGATCGTAAAAAGTAAGACTTGAGACAAAGTATAAAACAAAGAACTGAATTCTAGAAAATGCAATATGCTCAATGTTCAATGATACACAACTGAAAATCTACTCAAGGGATTGAAGAAACTATTATTGCAGAGTAAATACTTTTTATGATGCATCATGAAGTAATAAAGCAGAAAGACTTGGACTGAATTAAGAATCCATTCCTATTTCACTACTATAAATGGAAGTACAAAATAAAAGCAAATTAAAAAAGAACACCGAGTGCCAAGAGAATAGGAAACAGTGATTTTTGTTCAACCTTGTACTGTTACTACATTGAAGGGAATAAGAACAGCTTCCAAAAACCCACAAATGCATTAGGAAAACTTATTTGTGAATGAGTCCAGGTATAAAACATAATATTTCAAATTATCTATGTACAAAACTCAAATACATTATTGGCAGTGTATTGATATCATGAAACAAAAATTCTGAATTTATACAATAATCAAAATATTGAGATCAAATGAGGGCAGCATCGTTAGATTCCTCAATTACTTTGGAGTTATTTGAAAGAAAACAGCTAATTCTCAATTACGTTAGTACACGGTATGGTAGCGAAATTCTGACTAGCTCCCCAACTTTTCTGCACGTTAAATCCATTACCTCTTCAGTTGCCATCACTGTCATTCCAGTCATGAGTCTTTTAATGCGAAGCTGTTCAGATATGTTAAAAAGAAATTAATCTGTTAATATTCAACAGTAAGATTTGTTCCATTTTTACAAGATTCAATTTTTTGACCAATCCAAATTCCATCATTGTCAAGATAACGAAGTGTAGAGCTGGATGAACACAGCAGGCCAAGCAGCATCAGAGGAGCACAAAAGCTGAAGTTTCGGGCCTAGAACCTTTGTCGGAACTTTCTGATGAAGGGTCTAGGCCCAAAGCATCAGCTTTTCTGCTCCTCTGATGCTGCTTGGCCTGCTGTCCTCATCCAGCTCTACACTTTGTTATCTCGGATTCTTCAGCATCTGCAGTTCTTATCATCTCTCCATCACTGTCAAGTAGTTTGTCTAACATCTTTAGCAAGTTACTCAAATCCCATATCAAATGATTAACTTATAATGTAGCACAGCGAACTGCTCTTTAGATGTTAATCCTGATCTATCTCTCTTGCACCTTCTCTCTTGCGGTACTACAATCAAAACTTGATCAGTTGGCTAACAGGCGGATGGATGTTTAAAAATCTCATGTCAAACAAATTCTGGAGAATGACAATGTTGGAGACTGATTGATGTTTCCTTGGGCCTGAGCAGCCAAAAATTATCGACCTGACTGAAGTCGTATCCACCTGTTTAGAATAAAACCCCCAGACGTTAGAAGTTCAGATATACAAAGGGATCTGGATATCCTCATGCACAAATACAAAAGATTTGTATGCAGGCACAGCAAGGATTTAGGAAAGAATCCTAGAATCCCTACAGTGTGGAAAACAGGTCCTTCAGCCCAACAAGTTCACACCGATCCAGAGAGCATCCCATCGAGACCAATCCCCTTATAACCCACCTAATCTACAAATCCCTGAAAACTACAGGCAATTTAGCATGGCCAACCCACGAAGCCTGCACATCTTTGGACTGTGGAAGGAAACCGGAGCACCCGGGGGAAATTCACACAGGCATGAGGAGAATGTGCAAACTCCACACAAGACAGTTGCCCAAGGGTGTAATTGAACCCAGGTCCCTGGTGCTACGGAGAACGTGGACAGTGAAGACGGGGAAAGAACGTTTCCTTTTTGGAAGAATCTAAAACAGGTGGTCACTGTTCAGAGGCATAGTTATCCTTTTCAAAAAAAATGAGGGAGATAGATTCTTGTTAAGCAAGAGGATGAAAGTTTATTGGGGTAGGCAGGAATATTTATTTTAGGTCAGAGTCAGATCACCCATAATCATATTAATTGGTGCAGCAGTCTGAAAAGGACTGAATGAACTACTCTTGATCCTTGAGCATATGCAACTTATTCACTACGAATAATCCGCTTAACTGTTGTCATTAAATTAAGCTTAATGAGCTAAAAGGGATTAACATAAAGTTAATGCAATTCTAATTTTACAAGAGTACAGATAAATGGCCCTCAAAGTCCAGGCAACTCAGTCTAACATGTATTTCCTGTTTTACTCTTTGAATACAATGGTTCCCGAAGTTTCAAAGTAGTACTTTTAGCAAAACTATAAATCTCAAGGGAAATACATGCCAATTAAACATGAATATAAACTTTATTTTCAATCTCTGCTTTTGACTGATAGCTTAAAGTTGAAGGATTATGGAAAGGCATGATCGAAATCTTAAAAGAAAAAGGCAAAGTCTTAAGGTATTTCTCCTTATGAGGCTTTATGCACAATAAAGTACCTCTTCATCAGCCTGCAGATGATCTTCCTCAGATACATCAGTTGCCAGTTCAGTGCCCAACACTCCTTTGTTGCCTTCACTCTAAAACACAAAATTTTTTTTAAGTGTAAATGAGAAATCTGTCACTTCAAAAGTGACACTCAGAAAAACATGAGAATCTGGCCAAATAGTTGCCAACCTATTAAGATGACACTTTAAAAGTTAAAATAATTGTCACAAGGTTTTGGAGTAGATCCGTAGCTCGGGTCGTGGGTGTTGAGGTTGGTTGGCTCGCCCGCCAAACTGGTTTGATGTTTTGCAGACATTTTGTTACTATACTTGGTAACATCCTCGGTACAGCCTCCGATGAAGTGTCGGTGTGTTCCCGCCTGGTTTTTAAACTCTGGGGTCCGTTGAGATGGATGGCCTCACTTCGGTTTTCCTTCATAGTGGAACGTATAGGGGAATGAGTTCAATGTGTTTATTAATAGCATGTTTCGTGGAGTGCCATGCTTCCAGGAATTCTCATGCTTACTACTGCCTAACCTGTCCCAGGATCTTGGTGTTGTCCCAGTCGACGTGGTGGTTCTCTTTGTCCACGTGAATTGACATGATTAAGTATTGGTCGTGTCTTTTTGTAATCAGTTGGTGTTCATGTACTCTTGTTGTTAGTTTCCTTCCTGTTTGTCCGATGAAGTGTTCATTGCAGTCTGTGCAGGGGATTTCGTAGATGACACCGGTCCTGTCCAGGGAGGGGGGTGGGTCTTTAGTTTGGATGAGCAGTTGTCGTAGGGTTGACGTGAGCTTGTGTGCTACTGTGATGCTCAGTGGCTGTAGGAATCATGTGATGAGGTCCGATGTGTTCCTGATGCAGGACAGTGTGGTGAGTGTCACGGTGTATAGAATCTTTCTGATGCTGTTCGTGTAGGCATCTTCTGACCCAGTTCTTTGGATATCCATTATCCTTGAACACTTGAAAGAGACATTATTCTTCCTCTTGGCATAGTTCTGCATTGCTGCCCTTTTAAATAGTGTTCGCACGCAGTTATGTTTGTCTGCGCTGGGATGGCTACTACTGAAGTTCATTACCTGGTCTGTGTGTGGCTTTTCGGTGTACTTTCGTTTGCAGTTCCCCATTTGTCTTGTGCTCTACCATGACGTCCAGGAATGGGGACTGTTTGTTCTTCTTCTTCTCTCTGGTGAATCTTATTCCAGTGAGGGTGTTGTTTAAAAGTCTCTGTCTCTCTTCTAATTTGGTCCGTTTAATGATAACAAAGGTGTCGGCTATGTAGCGTATCACACTAATCAGGAGTGAACTCAACACCCGGGAAAGACATGCCCTGGAAGGATTAAAGGAGGACAAGGACATCACAATACTACCTGCAGACAAATGGCGCATGACAGCAATGAATAAAAGGGACTACATGTCCAAGGCACAAGCACTGGTCGCTGACAAGAACACATACTGGCCAGTACAAACTGAACCGACACCACAACCAGGCAACAAAATCCTCTACAAGTTACAAAGACTTCAACAAACGGGACAGAACAACGAAACAGACTTCTTAAGAATGAAACCCGAAGGAACCAACACACCCCAACTCTATGGCCTCCCTAAAGTGCACAAGCCAGAAGTGCCCCTCAGACCCATAGTCTCCCCACCAGGCACTCCATTGCACAGATTGGCCAAAGAACTATGAAGATGACTCAGGCACCTAGTCAACAAGTCACCCCACTGCATCCACTCAGGCCAAGAATTCCTCATCTCCAAAGACGAAGACAGAGGACGACAAGACCATGATATCATTTGACGTCACTGCCCTATTCAAATAAATAGACATACCACTAGCAAGGGGAACAATGACAACACTACTTGAACAAGAACACGACCCCAGTGAAACCTTCTCCAAGGACAACATGCTCAAACTATTGGACCTATGCCCAACCACCCACTTCACCTTCAACGGCCAAACATACGAGCAAATCAACAGGGCATCCATGGGATCACCTACATCAGAACCCATAGCTGAAGCAGTGATGCAAAGACTGGAAAGGACTGCCCTTCTGCAAATTCAACCTAAACTATGGATACGCTACGTAGACGACATCTTTATCATCATTAAACAGACCAAATTAGAACAGAAACACAAACTTATAAACAACACCCTCACCGGAATAAGATTCACCAGAGAGGAGGATAAGAACAAACAACTCCCATTCCTGGACGTTATGGTAGACCGCAATTCAAATGGGGAACTGAAAACGAAAGTACACCGAAAAGCCACACACACAGACCAGGTACTGAACTTCAATAGTAACCATCCCAGCATACACAAACAAAGCTGCACGCAAACACCATTTAAAAGGGCAACAACACATTCAGCGACATAGAACTACACCAAGAGGAAGATTAACGCCTCTTCCAATTGTTCAAGGATAATGGATATCCAAAGAACTGAGTCAGTAGATGCCTACACGACTAGCAGAAAGATTCTACACCCCCAGCACACTCAAACTATCCTACATAAGGAACACATCAGAGCTCACCACAAGACTCCTATGACCATTGGGCAGAGGAGCGCACAAGCACACGTCGATCCTACGACAACTGCTCACCCAACCTAAAGACCCACTCCTCGCCATGGACAGGACCAATGTCATCTACAAAATCCCTTGCAGAGACTGTGATAAACACCACACTGGACCAACAGGAAGGAAACTAACAACAAGAGTACATGAACACCAACTGCCTACAAAGAGATAAAACAATACTTACTCATCTCAATCCACAGGGAGGAGAACCACAACTTCGACTGGGGCAACACCAAGATCCTGGGACAGGCTAGGCAGAGACATGCATGAGAATGCCTGGATGCATGGCACTCCACGAAGCATGCTATTAGTAAACACATTGAACTCAACCCCATATAAACGCCACTAAGGAGGAAAACCAGAGTGAGGCACTCCATCTCAACTGATCCTCTAGTTTAAAAACCAGGCGGGAAAGCACACTGATGCTTCATCGAAGGTTGCACCGAGGATGTTACCAAGCATATTAACGAAATGTCTGTGAAACAACAAACCAGCATGGCGAGCCAACCAACCTCAATAATTGTCACTCCCCTGATGTCCACATCAAAATTTAGTGGCATTGGAAAGAAAGAAAAGATAAAAACCTGAAATGTTTCTTACAGGGGAATCTAGGATTTATTGAAAAAAGCCATTTTAACCGAATACATCTCAAATTAATTGCTTTTTTATGCTGAGTAAAGCAAAAGAAAGGAAGCATTGTCAAACTAAGAATATTTAATAAAATTGTTGAGTTTTATATCATGCATATTTAATTCTTACCTTTTCAGGTTTTGACTGTCTGCTGAAGCCATACTTACTGTAGAAAGATGGAGAAAAATATATTAAATACAGATATCCTTCAGATACTCAAAAATATGATTAATTTATTTGTATCACACACTATCTACAGGGTTCTAGCGGACTCTTGGAATTCAGCAGTACTGTCCCTACCTTTGGAAGGGGAAACTTGCTGCAGAGGCATATTATAACATTCCAAAGAATGGCTGACTTAGTTAATATAGATCATATTCAGCATTCAAGTGCTGTAACAAGCATCACTCAGTTATTCTCGCACTTTAAAATAAAACGCTTTCAAGCAGGTCTAATTTTAAGCAGTTAAAGAACAGAATGGACTTTTTTCATACTGTACATTTAACTAACCACATGTCATATCATTGTTTTCAGAATCAATAACAATTTTGATTATTTACTAATGGAATGTGTGCACAGTTAGAGAACAAAGTCAACCTCCGATGCCAGTGAAGAGTTAAAACTGTACCATATAAATCACTACAGTCAAGGTTTCTGTTCCCATGCTGTAAAACGCTATGATTCTGTCTCTAGTAACTTCAGTGGTTCAGTCATTTCTAAACTTTTGACATATTTAATGCATTTGAAATACCAAACTGCATTTTCCCAATAAAGCAGGCCTCTCTAGGAACATGTGCAAGGTCTCGATGCATTATGCCAGCAGGTACAGTGCAGCACATAACTGTCAAATGTAACTTAGATCAGTTCTTGGACATACGAAATACCAGTCAAAAATTAGCACATTACACAAAGACAAATTAAGATTAGAAATTTATAACTGGGTGTTTGAGTTTGAAATTTATTTAAAATTTCTTATTCAAAATATGGCAGGTTTCATTTCTGCTAAGTGAATATATTCCTTACACTCCCAGATTACATATTAAAATCTACAGCAGCACTGTTGTAAAGAATACTGACTTTATTTGTAAATTGTGGAATCTCTTTCCAAATTGAACAGAAGTCACTAATAGTTTAAATGAGAAACGGTTTTCATCCTGCCACAAATCACGATAAAAAGTCAAAAATGATTTTGCCATGAGTGATATGGCCATTGTCCTCCAAACATTACACAACCGTAAGGAGTAGGAGTAGAAGGCCATCCAAACCATATCTGCTTTACCATTCACTGAGATCATACCTGATCGGATAATCATCAATTCATCTTTTCCGGCCTTTTACCAACAACTCTTGATTCACTTAGCTGACAAACTGGAATCTCAGCTTGAATGTACTTAAAAATCCAATATCTATGGCTCTTAGTGGTAAAGAGTGCAACAGATTCACTACCCTGACAAAGAAATTCTTCTTCTGCCTTTAAGAAAATATGTACCCAGGAACATCCTAGTACTCCTTGTGGGATTGTTTCCAATACCAGTAACACTTTCCTTTGATTAGACGAGCAAAACTGCTCACAATATTCTCTGCGGTCTAACCAGTGTCTTGTATTGTTTTAGAAAGACTTTTACACTCCACTCCTTTTGAAATAAAGGACATTTTCATTTACCTTCCTTTTTACCTACTGAAATTATGTACTAGATACTGATTTATGCACAAGGAGCCCCAATTGTGTGATGCTGCTTTCTGCAGTCTCTCTCTCTCTCTCTCTCTCTCTCTCTCCCCCTCCATTTAAACATTCATCTCCTCAATTCTACCTGCAATGGAGCATCACCTCATTTTTCCACATTACATTCCAACCCCCAAAGTTTTTGGCCACTCACTTAATCCACTTATTTCACTCAGCAGCTGGTCCCTATGGTGCTCCATAATTTACAAGTTGCCATCCTGAAAGGGCCCACTCCACCACAGATCTTCACTGTATCTTCTTTTAGTTAGCCAATCTTCTACCCATGTTTGTATACTACCCCAAACACCATGGGCTCTTATAAAAGTAGTCTTATGTCCCTCTTCTGTACAATTTAATTGGGCTTCTTTGATTGGTTCCAATACCTTGTAGCAACCAAGGAATCTCCTAAAATGGATTTTCTAGAGGCTGCTACCCTTTGGATCCAAAATCTATTCTTAATCCTTCCTACTTCTCATATGGTAGTTGTCACTCATATGGTTTCAGAATCCACAACAGCTAACTCACTACCACCCATCTCAGGCCCTGCAAAGTTTGTCAAGTCTACTTTAGAAATTTTCACGGATGAGACATAATTTCATCCAAATAATTCAGCTACTGTCTGAGATGAACTAGATTGTTACAACATCAGCTTGGTTCTGAATCCATCAAAATGCCAATCAAGCCAAATACCTGGTTAATTTTAAAATCTCTTTACATCAACTTCTGGTGGCAATCTCCGTAACAGCCTTTGCATATACTTGTTTTCATTGCCTTCAGATATGATATTCAAATCTGCTCCCAGTGACACTCATCATCCACTTTCCTAAAGTATGAGCTCATCCAAAACTCTCCTGATAGTATCCTAATCCAACCATGCGCTGCTAAGTCATCAATCTAATGCCTACTGACTCATTTTAGTCCCTCATACATGAATGCCTAAAGTTTATAAATTCCCATGCTCAACCATTCATGGTTCTAGCTTCCCTCAATCCTCTAAAATCACTCATCCCTAAAGCCCTGCAGTAACCGTCTTATTTGAATTGCAAGCTTTAATACCTTACACCACTATCGGCAGCCACATCATTTGCATTGAGCACTGAAATCAAAACTTCCTCTCTATCTTTTAAGACACTTCTTAAAATCCAATTTGACCAAATTTTAGCTACTGGTCCTCAGTGCCTTCAATTCACGTCCATTTTCAGATGATAATCCCGTTGAGCACCTCAGGACATTTTTCAATTTAAAAAGGTGCAACATAAAAAAGTTAATTGTTACAGGCTCAGCTTTAATTAAGAAACTATTAGTAAATTCTAGCATCAATAACGAAGTGTAAAGTTTTAAAAGTGTACTAATTTGTGGTAGAGATAACTTAGAAAAGAAAGTTAAAACTAAAATACTCACATGAGGGAATCAGGAAAGCTAAAGAAAATGAAGAATTAAGAAAACAACAAAAGGAGTAAGTAAAGAATAAGAATTTTAACATAAAGCAGGAAGAAAAATTGTAAGGAATTGAAAGATTTAATAGTTAAAAATCAGTAGCTCTGAAATACAAATAAAAATATTACCAAGGAAAGAAAATACCTAAGTGAGAAGATAACAAGCTACAGTTTAAAATAAATGATATCAATCTAATATTGAGAACTGTGCTTTAGCTTTGACAATTTATACAGGTCGAACACTTTCAAACTGTGACATTACAATTTAGTGGCAAGCTTAGGTGAGGTTAGGGGATTACATTTCTTTCCACAGTTACCCAAGAAGTCATTTTTGACAAGTGAGAGCGCCGTCATATCTTGCACTAAGAAAAAAAATCACTGTGTTAAGTTGGTCAGCTCCCTGGCATTACCACTAACCAAGAGAGAGGTAAGTGTAGTAGTAACCACATCAAGTTTATTTAAATAGTACATGAAAAGTAAATTCATGAGTTTGAAAAATAAAGTTGTCAAGTTGAGACCAATGTCTTTCAAACAACGTATTTCCAACCAGCTTATATAATTTGTTCAGACACTGCGAACTCAGCTGCACTTGCCCAGTGAGTTTAGTTTTTAAACTCTTCATAAAATAATGCACAAAATACAATTTAGAAAATATTTTCAGTTCACATGCACTTCAATTTCATAAGAGTTGCAAGTATTTAGATGGCTAAATTCAGACATCTCAGCTTTAACCAAGTTTTAAATTAAAGTCAAATATTGTACGGATACTTTATGGCAAGCATGTTTTGCATTTTATTGTAAATTCATTAAGAATTTTTTCAAAGTGAACTATATAACAAATAAACAAATTTACTCAAAGTTAGCACAGACTAGAAACAGCAGATATGGGAAAGGTATGTATACAAGCACCCTGTACATAGAAAATCTCTTATTATTTATGCTGCCACATTGGTCTGAAGCACACTTCAAAGACTGTTATTTTGTATTAGCCAAACTTAATCAGAGTCGCTTTGCACACCTCAGATTTATTATTCAAACATCCTTGACATTTGACTACATTGCCACCTTTAGCTTTATTGACTTGTGGATGGCAGTAAACTAAACAGCCACCTCTATGCTCGCTGTCCAGTTAAGGATAATGGGCCAACTGCAAGTGGAAAGTTCATGGGAAAACCTGCAAGACTGGTAACCCTGTTACTAGGAGGCCAATAGTAAAACAGTGAACACAAAAGATCTCAAACTGAAGAGCTTGTGCATTTATTAAAAGTGAAGATCCAGAGCGGTTAGGACCAGGATGGAGGAGCTCCTTCATAGGAACACTTTCAGCCACAGTTTCAATGCTGGGTCTCTGTGACAGATGCACACACTGCAATCACTAAGGTGCAACCCCCTGGTGCAAAGCTGCCTCCAATGCCCTGCCAAGTTAGCTGACAGCAAGACAGTTTGTGTGCCTGCTCTAAGATTGCATTGCTGTGTACAAATATGGTCAAACTGCCTTCTAATGTGGCTTGATTAGCTATTTGAAAGACCTTGCCTTAGGGGAAAAGAATCCAAGACAACAATACAGTTGAAAGTGGACCCAAAGGGCTTCGGAACGTTTGATTCATGGACTTCATCTTTGAAGGGTCCTGAAAATTAAAGTTTTTCAAATTTATCCCAGTTATATTTATCATAGGATGTGGCTGGTTCTCGACAATTTTGGCATTTAATATCTATTTCTAAATTGTTTGAGAAATCTGGTTAGCCACCTTCTTGACAACTCTGTCATTTGCTGGGGCATTTCAGAAGGTAGTTAAGAATCAATCACATCACTAAATGGATGGCACAGTGCATGTAGGCAGAACTGGGTAAAGACAGGATATTTCTTTCCGTAAAAAGAAAACCAAGTGGGTTTTCCGAGAATTCGACTGTAACATGGCCTCTTACATTTAGATAACTGAATTTCCTAGCTGTGATACAACGTGAAAGCTATTTTAGAAATCAGACCAGGATTGTATTATTAATGCAGTAACCACCTGCTGTTGATGCTCAACTATCCACTATAGTCTCCACTGCAGCTCTTGGTTTTGCATTCAATGAAGCGAACTGGCTAGCTATCCTAAATTGCTCTTTGTGAAAGAATTTATTTGGGCCTGTGTATCCATGAAATCACATTAATGTTCCACTACAGATCTAAATAGTAGTAAACAGTGGGGAAATAAAACTAGGAAGTGAAATGCAGTATAAGAAAATCCACAACTGACAAAGAATCACAAAATATATGTTACTGATCCCCAATCAGCACCTAGAGGTTCCAATTGTCTCAAATAGCAAACCACGTGAAGAAAAAATAAGAACTGTGGTAAAATTATCATAAGCACTCAAGTTCACAAGTGGAACCATTAGACATTTGCATAAGTATATGGAAATGATTTTAGTTTAATTTTATTCATACGAAATTCCTGGAAGCAATAACATATTGCCACCAAATGGCCACCTTTAACCCTTGGTTCCAGCTCAGATATGTTTACCATCAAGTTGCTCAATTCATGTCAATGAAATGCACACTTAAGATTGTAGAAAACTGTGATGGATGTAACAGCAAATAATTGCAATAACTGGAAATTGTAATAAATATAATTATTTGCCCATTTGTAAAATGTTATTACAATGTATTCAGCTTGATTGCACCATTCACAATTTTAAAAAAAGGCTGAAGGAAATTTTCACATTGGTAATCATCACTTGCCCTCAATTTGGATAACCTATAGGCTGAAGCTGTTCTGCACTCAGAACAGCAAATAACTGTCTGACTGCATGAAGATCAACACTCTTAAAACAGATATTCTGCCATTAAACTTGAGAAGTTTTATTCTGCAAATCTCACCGGCCAAATTCCAAGAGGGTAGAATGGACTCTAGATTCTTCATCCACCAATTCTTCTGCTGCAACTAACCGTTTGTACTTGCGTTGTGGTTTATAAACGTCCTTCGAAATAAAATAATTCAATGTTTTCGTGAACATTCAAACAAACAGCCAACCTTCCAGTGCAATAAAACTTCAAAAGTAACTTTACAGAAGCTTTATCCAACAAATTTCAAAACAGTGGATGATCAAAAGTTTGGTCAAAGGAAGTTGACCCTCAAGAAATCAAATTTTAAAACGATGGTCAAAGGAACATGATGCAGGTTAGAATAAAGGCAATGGAGTGAGTTTAAATTTATGTTGGGTGGAGGATGAGAGGTATTGGAACACTCAAACTCCAAAGCAACCGAAACGATTCGGATAAGCCGAGACAAGGATGACGTCAGGAGATGTGTCTGTGGAAGGTGGTGATCTTAAGCACAGATATATGGTCAAAGACTTATTTCGGAGCTAGATGCAACACCAAGGATGAAGACAATCTGGTTCAGCCTCAAAACATTTGTCAGAGAGAGAAATGGAATGGAGTGTCTAGAATACGAGAGTTTGTAGCAGGCCCTAAAGATTATGGCTTTGGCTCTCTCGATAGTTGGAAGAAATGTCTGCTTAAGCAGCGACAAATGTTGTACAAATACTGTCAAGAGACTGAGAAAAGGTAGAATGAGTTAAAATATACGCAAAGCCAAAATGGAAAGATTAATTGCATTAGTTCCCAATGTTAATTACTCAATTTCAAGTGATTGAGACAGTCAGTGATTTACTCAACTAAAACCTTTCAGAAGACTTGATCCCAGAGCTCTAAAGGAGATAGCTGAGGAGACTGTGGAGGCATTGGAGTTGGTTTTGCAGGAATTACTGGAGTCACAGTGTCCCAGAGAACTAGAAAATGGATAATGAAACTCTCATGTTTAAGCAGGGAAGGATGCAGAAGGCAAGAAATTATGGGCTAGTTAGCATGTTGGTAAGATTTGAGAATCCATTATGAAGGATTAGACTGCAGAGTACTTTGAAGTGCAAGATAAAAAGTGGGCTAAATTAGCTTGGCTTCATCAAGGTCGTCATGTATGACAAGCTTGTTAGAATTCTTTGAGTGGTAACAAGCAAATTAGGCAAAGGATAATCAGAGGGCATAACCTATTGTTTGGAACATATCCAAAGGCCTTTGACGAGGTGCTCCACTGGAGATTGCGAAATCAATAACAACCCACGGTATTAGGAGCAAGGTAATGGTGAGGTTTGGCTGCCTGGAAGGCAGCATAAAAAAGTGTCTTTTTCAGAATGGCAGCCAGTGACTGGCGAAGTTCCACAGTGGTCAGTATAGGGAAAACAGCTAGTTAATGGGGAGCACGAGTATGATTAGATTCCCTACAGTGTGGAAACAGGCCCCTTGGCCCAACAAGTCCACACTGTCCCTTGAAGCATCCCAACTAGACCCATCCCCCTATAACCCACACACCCCTGAATACTATGGACAATTTAGCATGGCCAATCCACCTAACCTGCACACCTTTGGACTGTGGGAGGAAAACGGAGCACCCGGAGGAAACCCACGCAGACACAGGGAGAACGTGCAAACTCCAGACAGACAGTCGCCTGAGGCGGGAATCGAACCCAGGTCCCTGGCGCTGTGAGACTGCAGTGCTAACCACTGAGCCACCGTGCTGCCCTATCTGGTTGAAGGAACTGGCAGCATTGTTGCTAAGTGTGCAGATGTCATGAAGTGCACAGACTACGTCCAAAATGGGGAAAAAACCTTTGGAAACCTGAAGCACAAAAGAATTTGGGAATCCTAGTTTAAGATTCTCTCAAGGTTAACATGCAGTTCAGTTGGCAATTAGGAATGCAACTGCAATGTAAGCATTCATTTCGTGAGAGCTAGAATACAAGAGCAGAGATGTATTGCTGAAAGTGTACAAGGCTCTAGTGGGACCATATTTGGAATACTGTACACAGTTTTGGACCGAGATATGCTGGCCTTGGAGGAGTTTAACAAAAATAATCCCTAGGACGAAGGGTTTGTCGTATGAAAATTGGTGGAAGACCCTCAATCTGTACTTGAAGTTTAGAAGGATGAGGAGAGGGATTTACCGGAAACTCAGTACTGAGGGGCCTGGATAGAGTCGACATGGAGAAGACATTTCCACTGATAGGTGAGACTATGATCTGTGGACACAACCTCAAAGTGAAGGAATGACTCTTTAGAGCTGAGATAAGGAATGACTTCAGAGGGTGATGAATCTGTGAAACTCATTGCCACAGATGGCTGCAGGCCAAGTCAGTAAGTGTATTGAAGACCGAGATAGATAGCTTCAACATCAGTTTGGGATCAAAAGTTGCAGGGAGAAGGCAGGAAAATGTGGTTGAGTAACATATCAGCCATGGTCAAAAACAACGCCGACCTGATGGGCTGAATTGCCTAATTCTGCTTCTATATCTTGTGGTTGGATCCAAGAACATTATATTAACAATTAGAAATACAAGAGAAAACAAAATCTAAAAATCTATTCCCAAAACATCAAACATGAAAAAAATATTTGTAATGGATACAGCAGTATATTTTATAAAGTGGAAAATTAATGCATACATATTTTAGCACTATATTTTAACTTTTAAACCAATGTTCTTTGACAATTTAATCTATAAGCAATGCTTGGGTGAAGCTGTAAAAGATACTGTCCTTCACCGCACTGAAGGCTCTTGCGGCAGTTTCCACGTTGATGAAACTAGATAAGAACAAACTGAAAGTGCAACATACAAAAATAGCATGCTCCATCAGGCTGAATAAAATTGAGAGTGTTTTTGGCTTTACTAGCATTGTGAAAATTTGCTTTAGGAAGCAGAGGGAAAAAGTTCACAAGTTTCCTTTGGAGATTAAATTTAATAAAGTCTTCAATTATTCATTCGGAGGAAACGTTCTTTTACACTGCAAACCATACAACGGCTCATCTAGTATACAGCTTATACAGTCAGCACATGGAAGTAGGCCTTTTGGCCCAAACTGGTCCATGCTGCCCACTCAGCCAGTTCCAACTGCCGGTTTTGTGTCTGTATCCCTCTAAGCCCTTCCCAAAAAAATGTTCCTATCCAAATGTTTTTAAATGTTGCTACTGTACCTCCCTCAACCATTTTCTTCTGGCAGCCCATTCCATATACACACCACTCTCTGCAGGAAGTAGTTGCCCCTCAGGTGCTTCTTAAGTCTTTCCCCTCTCGCCTTAAACCTGCACCCTCCAGTTTTCAATTCCCCATTTCTGTGAAAAAAAAACTAGAAAAACGCACCCTATCTATGCCCATTATGATTTTATGCACCTCAATAAGGTCGTAACTCATTCTCCTACGGCCCAAGGAATAAAGTTTATCTTGGCCAACTTCTCCCTGAAACTCAGATCTAGTAGCACTGGCAACATCCTCATAAATCACCTTTGCACGCCATCCAGTTTAACTATGTATTTCCTATAATAGGGGGACCAAAACTATACACAATACTCCAAACTGCAACGTCATCAATGACTTATATAACGATACCATAACTTCTCAATGCCTATACTCAATGCCTTGACTGATGAAGGCCAGCATGCTAATGCCTTCTTCACTACCCTATCTACCTATGATACCACTTTCAATGAAATATGTACTTGTACTCCTAGATCCTTCCGTTCTACAACCCTTCTTGGGACCTTACCATTTACTCTTCAAGTCCTACCTTGGTTTGACTTTCCAAAGTGCAACACCTCACACTTATCTGTATTGAACTGCTTTTGCCAATCCTGAGCCCACTTCCCCATCAAATCAAGATCCCTCCGCAATTTTTGATAACCTTCCTCACTATCAACAATACCTCCTAATTTTGTATCATTCCCAAACTGACTAATCATGCCTTGTACATTCACATCCAGATCATTTGTGAATAACAGATAACAAAGGTCTCAGCACGAACCCATGGCGCACCACTAGTCACAGGCCTCCAGTCTGAGAAACAACCTTCAGCCATCATCCTCTGCTTCATACCATCAAGCCAATTTTGAATCCAATTAGCCATCTCTCTCTGGATCCCATGCGACCTAATCTTCGTTACTAGCCAGCTGCGTAGGACCTTGTCAAAGACCTTACTGAAGTTCATATAGACAATTGACCTACCCACATCTATCCTCTTGGTTAGCTCTTCAAAAAAACTCTGAAAGATTTGTTAGACATGACTTCCTGTGCACAAATCCATGCAGGCAATCCAAATGTTGACTGGTCCTGTCCCTCAGTATCCTCTCTAATAACCTGCATACCACCAATGTCAGGCCTTTAGTTTCTGGCTGGCCTTTGCTATCTTTCTTTTACAATGGAACAACATTAGCCATCCTCCAGTCTTCCGGAACTTAATCAGTGGCTAAGGATGAAGCAAAGGTCTCTTCAAGGGCTCCTACAACTTCTCCCTTGGCCTCCTACAGAGGATGGACTTGATCAGGCCCATGAGATTTATCCACTTTAACGTACTTTAAGGCAGCAAAAACCTCTGCTCCAGTAATATGTACGCAGTCCTAAACATCCCTATTTTTTCCCCCTTATTTCCTTAGTAACCAATATTCTGTCCTCGGTAAATACAGAGGAGAAATATCCATTAAAAATCTCCCTCATCTCCTGTGTTTCTACACATAGACAGCCATGCTGGTCTTTCAGGGGACCTATTCTCTCCTTCGTCACCCTCTTACTTTTAATATAGCTACAGAACATCTTGGGATTATCTTTAACTTTATCTGCCAGATCCATCTCACACTCTCTGTTCTTCTGATTTCCCTTTTGACTGTGCTTCTACATTTTTTATAGTCATCCAAGGATTCATTTCAGCCCGATAGCTTAAACCTAATGTATGCCTCCTTCTTCCTGACCAGAGCCTCAATATCCCTTGTCTGCCAGGGATCGCTAAACCTACCAGCTTTTCCCTTGACCCTAACAAGGACATACTGGAGTAGCAAATTAAACTAATTCTTGCTTTAAAGTCAGCATTAAAATTTATTTGTCAAACCACATTTACATTACTCAAGTATCAGTGCAATTACTTAACCTGATAGCTAGGGTTTTCCAGAAACAGAACTTTATTAGGATCAAAGTCTCTGATTCCTCATTTCAATCTGCATCTCTGCTTCTTCAATCCTCTTCTTGCCAATCACTTCTCTTCCATTACCTTCCTAAAGGCTCATCTACATGAAACTGAAAACTAAAGAACCGCAGATGCTGGAAATCAGAAACAAAAACAAATTGTTGGGCAAACAGATCTGGCAGCATCTGGAGAGAAAGCAAAATTAATGTTTTGAGTCCAGTGATCCTTCTTCAGAACCGTTAACACTGCTTTCTCTCCACAGATGCTATTAGACCTGCTGTGTTTACCCAGGAATTTCTGTTCTTGTGCCCATCTACAGGTCTCTATTTAATTTAATTATCTTACACTACTTGAATACCTGCAATTGTTTCGTCTGGAGTTATTTTAAGAAATCCCAACCCACTCCCAATGACGTAGCCACTCTTCTTCCCTCAACTTTAGAAGAAATTACTTTGCCCGTTTGGAATAATGCACTGGTCATGATTCAGTGGGTGATTGCACTTGTATCTTTAAAGGGATTAGTCAATGTAAGACAAATTACACACAAACATAGCTGCACAAAATATAGATGTGTGAAGATAAATCAAGCATAATTTGAAATTAAATCACATTTCTTACTTGACTTTGAAAATTATTTTAACAGTAATACATTAATCTATACAATACATTTCTCAGTACTGGAATTGGGAATGAGTTTTTTTAAAAAAAGGAATTTCTACTCACAGCAATTTCTGTGACTGTTTTCATAGCCTTATCTTTGCGTTGCTTGAAGTCATCATCCTATTACAGATAAAAATTCAAAAACTTTTACCTTACGGAGTACAACACAGAACTTTCGACCTTCACCTTGAAAAAAGGTTTCACCGGATAATTCTAATAGTAAAAGCAATTCAAGAGTGAGTATTTTCGTGACTAAGAATATTTTAATCCCTCTGTTTATTTGGAATCGATTTCTGAAATCAGCTTACAAGCCTCCTACAACTAAATGATGAGCACAGAGTCAGCAGTTCTATGCTTTCAGCAGAAAGAGGGAGGTTGTTTTGACTTTGTGAGCTAGTTGCAAGAGGGAGGCAGTCTCTAGCCAAAGGGATTCAGACTGCATCCAATGGTTCAAGAGATTTATGATGGCATAAGTCACCAGGGTGTATATAGATCATGGTGGTGAATTTAAGAAACTCTGAAAAGTATGTAAAGTACTTAACACACTAAATTACTACTTGGCAAAACACAGGGGCATGGCACCTCACTGGAATCTGACAACTATGGAATATCCACTGCAAGGATTTAGTTCTGAGAAGAATGTAATGTGCAATCAGCATAAAGAGAAATGTTCCTCTCTGTAGTTCAAAGCACAAGCTGCTCACAAAAAGAAAACAGTTTACTCAAAGGCATTTTTAGCCATTTCATGTCATAAAGGTTTTAAAATGTGAAAATTTGTTCTCATTCTTTCGGTTAAGCAGATGTCAATCTCAAAGAAAGATTAGTCTTTACAGTTTTCCAGTGCATATCATTTTAAGAGGGCAGTTTAAAGAGAATTCAATCTAAGCTGATTTACTAGTAAACATCCTGGAGGCATATAGTTTTACATTTTAAGAGAAATTTTGCATTTTGGATGGAAGTCCTTCAGCAGAACTGCACGGTCAGGTTAGGTGATCTTTAGAGAACTGACTGAAATAACTGTTCAAAGTTCACACACTTATTGCAGACAGATTCCAAAGTATAGTTGCCAAATTCTCTCTCAGATAATATTCACAATTTTCAGCACACACGTTATGTCTACTTTTGATTTCAATTTCCTGATCAAGCATTAGTACATCAAGTTAAAAAGTACAAAAACAAATTGGAATATTTACGTATGCCCATGTGTTTTCACATTTAGAGTCATAGAAATATACAGCACAGCAACAGATCCTTTAGTCCAACTCATCCATGCTGACTAGATATCCTAAACAAATCTACTCCCATTTGCCAGCACGTGGTCCATATCCCTCTAAACCCGTCCCATTCGTATACCCATCCAGATGCCTTTTAAATGCTGTAAGTGTACCAACATTTCCTCTGGCAGCTCATTCGACACTCGCACCACCTTTTGCGTGAAAAAGTCACTCCATAAGTCCTTTTTATGTCATTCTCCTCTCATTTTTAACCTATGCCCTCTAGTTTTGAACTCCCTCACACTGTGGAAAAGACCTTATCTATTTAGCCCACCTATGCCCCTCATGATTTTATAAGTCTCCACAAGGTCACCCTTCAGTCTCTGACGCTCCAGGGAAAATACCAGTCTACTCAGCCTCTCCCTATCATTCAAACCCTTCAACATTGTAACCCTTTCAAGTTTCACAATATCCTTCTTTTAGCAGGGAGACCAGAATTACAAGCAGTATTCCAAAAGTGGCCTAAGCAATACCCTGTAAAGCCGCAACATGACTTGTTACACTATAATAAATTTAAATATAAATGGGAAACTTACCTCAAGTAGACTGTGGGTTTTCTGAAATTGGGAAACTGAAAAAGATCGGATGTAATCTCCCATCTCTTCCCTGGTCTCAATTGCACGTTTTACCAGCCACTTGAAAGTGAAAATTATGGATTTGAAGTGTTATTCAGCAAAACTAGTATGCTGTTTCTCAGTTACCTTAAAAATTTATCCAAGATCACAAATACAATAATAAAATTTACAACAGCCAAACCAAAGGTTTCAGATATTGGAAGTCTGTCTTCAAAACAGCGGTTCTAACAAAGTGGTAGATTTGGACAGAAGGAAACAAAAATAGTCAAAAAACTGCTGCTCATTTAAAAACCTGCAAATAACGATATCTTGCTACGTGAAATCCTGCAGGACAAATGCACTAAGGTTATGGACCTTTATAAGGATTCTCAGGTGAGAAAATACTCAAAGCAAGAGAAGGCATTGTAGAATGAAACCCTTAAATTTAAGCCAAATAAAACTGTTCAAAATCAAGTTAGGAATTTCCTTTTGACCTTTAACGTTCAAAATTTCTAAACTTTTCTAAAACTTCTTCAAAGGTACACTCATGGCTCAAAGCAATATGGCCAATGATATAAATTGAAGCAAAAATCAGTGATTTAAAACTAACTTACAGATTGACAGCTTTTCGTAAATAAGTGCTTTTAATTTAAAGTAGCACTGCAGTTAATCACAATTTTATATCAGACGCACGTCAGACATAAATCAATTATGGAGCCACTTGAAATTTGTGAAAAATGGGTCTTAACCTTTAAGTGAATGAAGTACACTTTTGGAGGGAACACTAGTAATAGTTATCATAATAAGAGATGCAAGCGATTAGTGTTTTCTGAAGCATTTTGCTCATTAAAAGAATGCTGTAATATTCAAACAATTAATTTTTGTATTTAAACAATTTATTTTTATTAATATTGACAATTGCTGAAAACAAAATACAACAGTACCTGCACAACAGGGAATATGTGTATGAAATCCAGACCTTGGATCTGATGTGGTTCTAAGCGATGAGGACACTTCATAGTTGGCAAAACAGACACAATCTTTTCTGTCAATGCTCTGTGTAAAAACAAAATGTAAACACAATCGTCCAGTGATATTACAAGGTGATTACCAGATAACTGGAGCAAAAGAAACCTACAGAATACTATCTATAAAGTAAGGCTATTGTGATTTTAAACTAAGCTGTATGGAGGAATTACTTCACTTCTTGAAATCTCATGCATTCAAAAGTGTGATGTGATCCGAACTTTAATTTCACATCCACAAGCCCTCTAATGGTGAGCAGTCCTGTTCGAGCATTTCTCACTAGCTGTTATATCCTAGCTTCCAAGCTGATTTGCTTAACTTAACGCTTCTCGATCTTTAAAATTTTCCTCAAAGTCCCAGGAACAAATATGCTTTTTGTCAACTCTCCCGTCCTACTAAAAATATATCGGGTAAAATAGGTTCTTTGCTCAGTTAAGAACAAAGACATTTTATAACTTTAAAGGTATCATAATAAGGCACATGATTTTTAGTCATAGTCGAAATTTCAGATATTATATTTCATTCAACTGTGAAGATTAATCAGAATATTTCAAGAAACTTACATTTTCTGGCCAATTGTAGAATTTTCTTGAAAAAGCAAATCAACATCAATATCAAAGCTGCAGGTTGTAATACACCATGTCATCCCACCTACAACCTGTGAAGAAAATGTAGGTCCTATTTTTCTCCAAAGTTCTAAAGTGAACAACAAATAGCTTTTTACACAGACATAATAAGCAAAATTATTTGATATGGAACAAAATACATGCGAAGCAAAGATCATGTTTCATTTTATATTTCCTCCCATCATCCAAAAATCCATAAAGTTAAACAGCAATTTTCAATAAAAATTTGAGCATAGGTACCCAATCTTCTCTTCCTTTTCTTTTCTTTTATGCTGGGAGTAATTTTTCTCCAATCTGAGCAGTCATACTGCATTATGACCTTTAGCTATGAATTATGATAGATCATTATGACGTGTCTATCGGCAAAAAAAGTCACATTTAACTCTTACATCAATTTCTACACATTGTTGTACTCTGGCTGTAAATTATAGAGCAATGACAACATATTTACAATAGTGAAGTTACTAATTTGTTAGGTTAGTAAAAGTGAATTGAATTTATAGTTCTCACCTTGTCAAATGGCGACAATCCTTTAATTCTAGCCCTGAAGTATCCTGCAGCAACCAGCAATTCTAAAATTTCTGTTAATTTGATACTTTGTTCCTCATCTTCACGAGTTTCAACCTGTAAACGGGAAAAAAAAATCAGAATTACTACTACAAAAAATTGCACTCCATTGTCTTATTTTAAAATTCCAGTATTGTCAATGGACTGGTAGTTACTGTTCTGAATGCCTGAGGGGTAATCACCCTCAGGTTAAACCCACCAGTCTGCTCTCTCTAATGAAAGAGCAGCCTGTGGTCCTCTAGGAGTATGGTAGCTTTAAAACATAGACCCAAACTAACACATATGGGGATAAACTAGTTGAAGAAATTCAGCAGGCTTTGCAGCAGCTGTGGAGGGAGAAATGTTGACCACCGAAGCCAAATCAATTCTTTTTAGAACTGAAGGAGACTGGAATATTTTTGTTTTATTTATTCCTTCATGGGAAGTGGACATTGCTGACTAGGACAGCATTTACTACCTGTCACTAGTGCCCTTGAGAAGGTGAGCTGCCTTCTTGAACCACTGTACTGCATTGTGTGTAGGTAGATCAACGATACCATTAGGGAGAGTTTCAGGATCTTAAACCTAGTAGCACTGAAGGAAATGGTGATAATTTCCAAATGAGTATGCTGAGAGGTTTGGAGGTGTTTACAACTTATACTTCCCTCAGCCAATAAATCAGAAATCTATGTGCAACACTAACTGGAATAAACGCTGCGAGTGGCAAAGACATGGAATGTACCCTAGTAGAGGCTTCAATGTTCTTTAAAAGGAGTGGTTCAATAGCTACTGACCAGATTAGCTGAGACATACAAGACATCCATTAAAATCACGATTAGTCAAATTTGGTTAATCTGTCAGCCATCCCTGCCAGTAGAACAGGAAATCCAACAACCTGTTATTAGCTGAAGTTTCAGACCAGCCAAATCCATGCATTTCTATCACATGACAACACCAAAATAAAGCACAAATGCACAGTTAGGCCATACTACAACTTGAAATCGCAGGTGACACTGCAGCAATGACAAATGGCCTTGTCATGCATTACTAAACGAGAATGCGCTAAGGATGCTCAATGTGAATTAAACTGGACTGTTCTGTCTTTTATCAAACCACACTTTAATATTTAAAGATGAACTGCAAGGATGAGAGTGAAGCAAGTAACATGGTACTTCTCTAGTCCACACGAACATGAATGGCACAGAAAAACTGACGGTTGTGATTGTAACTTCTTGAAAATTCCTTCACTGTGAATAATCTTGCAACACAAGGCTAACAAAACTACTTGGATCACCTGCAGCATGACAACGGGATAAGGAAACCTGGCAAAAATCAATGGGAAGAGAACAGAAGAACATCACTCCCATGACCTTGAAAAGTCCAATGATCACATATTCATCTGCCTGGTTCCCTCGCTGAAGCCAGAAATGCCATAGATATGTCTCTGTATTTTGCACTTCTACAAAAAAAAAAGTGGACTTGACAACATGACATAGTAGACTTGTCTGAAGACAACTCACAAAACACACAAATACTGCAACTGTCCAGAGTCACCTCCCAACATATTTCAATGCCATAAAAAGTTGGTTAATTGTATAGATATGATCAAAGTGAATAACAATTTTTGTTCTCAGTGACTGCAACAGTTTCATTGAATATTTTCAACTGAATGTGTTGGCGAGCAAATCTGGTTACATAAATGTTTCCTTGACTAATCGCAAAGCTCTGCCCTTACTGCATTGAGATCTTTATATCAAACAAATAAATCTTTTTGACAACTTCTAGCTCAGCAACGGGTCAAATTGTAGTAATTTTCACCATGCTTTTTCCCTCCATGTGAAATACAAAAATAAAAGATTAAAAGAACACAAAGACAAATCTAATGGCATATGTTTTGTGTCATCAGTTCAAAATTTAACAGTTAATTTTGTTTCTCATTTCACAGATGAAATATGGGATTGCAGCACCCTTGTTGACTTACATCTTAATTCCATTGGCTGCTTTGACTTCCATTGCCGATAGCTTGGAGATGTGTCGCTTTTGTGATAAGTAATGCAGTTTGAAGCTCAGCAGGAATTTTGTTAAAGAATACACAATTGCTTTTAAATGATTCCAGACCACATCTCAGTAACTTGGCAATCATTGCCAAAAATAAACCTACAGGATCTTTGTTAAATATTTTAAAATTACTTTACTTTGCTGCATTGTAATTTCACTCAACCAAAAACAAAAGTTTTCCCAAGAGGTGAAAGCTAACACAACCACAATCACAGGTCTTATCATTTCATTCTTTTTCAAACAGAGGTATAATACTTATAAAATATCAGCAAAGTAGTAACATAGCCAGGCATTAAATCTGCGAAATCTATGTTGCATCAAATCAAGTTCCCTCCACATTCAGGAAAGTAACACCTGGTGGATGCTAACTGCTTTTCTCTCACCACTTTACAACATTAGAGAGAGTTGGACTGGAAGGAGCACATCGGAAAAGCAGCAGACACCACAATTCTAGGCTCAACAACTACAGCATGAAAAAGTGATGTCGAACCTACAGCAATGATGATAAATGCTCATTACTAAGAGATTCAAGATATCAAAGCGGAAACCAAGTTGATTTAAAGTGTGCTTAACGTTATGTGGTGTTTTATATAAAAGTATAATATTTCCACGGTCTGTGAAGTTGTAATAAATGACAATGAATTTAAAGTGTTACTAACCACAAAGTGTGGCAAGAATAAATTTCTCAAAGGAGTGACACTTGGAATGTTTTTGTATGAAGCAAACAAATGGCTACAGGGATGCAAGGCTTGAGACCCAGTAGTATGTCCTTACCTCCGGGTTAGAAAGCCTGGGTTCAAGTCCTACCTGCTCCAGAGTTGGGTAACAACATCTCTGAAGAGGCTGATTAGAAAATTATTAAAACACTATAGGGCAAGTAGCAGGTAGTGGGCTAGTTTTGGCTTATGATGACCTTCCCTCACCAGAAGTGGAGCTGCTCGTCGATAACAGCATAATGTTCAGCGCTATTTGCAACTTCTCAGATACTGAAGCAGTCCGTGTCTAAATGCAGCAACACTTGAACAATATTCAAGCTTGGGCTGACACCTGACAAGTAACGTTCACGACACACAAGCTAAAGACAATGGCCATTTCCAACAACCATGGTACCTTAAACATCAACATGGTGGAAGGTTTGGGCTCGAGTCAGAGCTTGCCCACTCCGACTGCTTTTCTTTCTTTTTACTTAACTTCTGTTCTAAGCTCAGGCAGCATAGCTGGCAGCAAGGAACCACAACTTGGTCTCAGGCGAGCCTGGAACCTGGCATCAGAATCCATGACTGCTCCATCAGCAGGGATGTCGTTGGTGTGGTAGGTTCAGCAACTTTGCTGTTGGTTGGTCTCGACGCTGACTGGCAAAAGAGCATCACTGCAACAGCAACTATATGGGCCCAGTGTCCAGAGATGCAACTCTGAAGTTGGTTGGCCTGGCACAGGTGGCGCCGAGAGGGCGGCACAAGAGAATCAGCGCAACAGCAAAAGATAGCACCTGAAGAATGGTGACTTCAATGCTGTTTGGGTCTGGTGTGAGGTGGAGGAGCAGGTACTGATGACGACAATCTGGCTCAGAACTGATGGATTCTCTTTAGGCTATATCTATTTTTCCTTACTCTTAAGACTACTCAAAATGGCAACAGATGTTAGCAACAGTTTTTCTCACTGTAAAATACCTGTAACAATAAAAATCAACAGTATCACCATTACTAAATCCCATACTACCAACAAGCTAGCAATTGCTATTGACCAGAAACTGAAGTGGACTAAGTGATGTAAGTACTATGGTTCGAAGACATCAGAAACTAGGAAACTTTCAGCAACGAATTCACCAAAGCCTGTCCACTGTAGGCAAGGCATAAATCAGGCGTGTGATGGAATACTCCCCCACTTACAGCTTTAACACTCCAGAAAGTTGGCACAATCCAGGACAAAACAACCTTCTTGATTGGTACTAAAACAGTGACTCCCTCCATCATTCAGCAGCACTGTGCACCATTTACAAGATGCATTGCTGAAATTTTTCAAGGTCCTGTAGACAGCACCTACTAAACTAACAAACACCACCACCTGGATGGATAAAGTGAGCAGATAAATGGTAGTTGATAGAAAAAAAACCACAACAGAGCAGAAAAGTTAGCCAATTGAGGAAGTGGTGGATGTGGGCACAATTACAATTTTTAAAGACATTTGTATATGTACATGATTACGAAAGGTTTGGAGGGATAGGGGCCAGGAGCAGGCAAGTGGGACTTGATTAGTTTGGAATTATCTTTGGAATGGACTGGTTGGATCAAAGGGTCTGTTTCCGTGCTGTATAACTCTATTTAAAATTACTGACTGGAGAAACTCAGAAGGTCCAGCATCATTTTCGGAAGTCAGTTCCGAAGAAGAGCCACAATGAGCTCGAAACATTAAATTTGTTTGTCTCCATAGACGCTGCCACAGTTGTTGAGTTTCCAAGCCATCTTGTTTTCACGCCGGATCGCCAGTTTCCACTGTGCTTTATTTTATGAGTTTTTTTGTACATAGATTTCAATCATTTTTTCGTATTTTTACTTGCAGTACCTTGACCCTACAGTTCCGCTTGCTCGGGAACGCGCAATCATTTAGCCGCTCCTCTAACGTGAGCAACGCTACTGGTTGGGCAGAACGATCCATCAGAATGACACTCCCCATAAACAGCTGACTAAATGTCAGTCAGAGCTACCTCCGCTGTCAGGCTGCAGTGAACTCAGCTAAAAGCTGCCAACGACAGCATGTTACCTGGCGAGAAAGCGGCAGCCTGCGTCTCTCTGGGCAGACTTGCACGTCCATTCACGACTTCTCGCAGCCCTAACAGACGGCGGACCTACAGTGGGCTTCAGCAAAAAGAGACACATCCTACAGATCCTCCTTGTTGCTGAAGACGACAGTTGAGCCCAAAAGACTATAAAGGAACATCCGTACCTCGATAATGTTACCCTCTTGGTCATACTGTGGTCCCAATTTGGAACCCGTTCGGAGCCGAGAAAACACCGAAGCAGCCGCCATGGTCCCCGTGCAACCACGTGACTTCACCAGCGCGCCTCCTTGTGGGATAGGGGACGGGTGGTCACGTGCGCGGCAGTGCGTGGGCGGGGCCTGAACAGAAGCCGCGACTTGAGCGGAGCGAGAGCGTCCTTGGTAGTTACGTCATTGCCCCTCAAGATCACGGTCCCTTTCTTTGGGATAATGGGAACTGCAGGGGCTGGAGAATCCGAGATAACAAAGTGTGGAGCTGGATGAGCACAGCAGGCCAAGCAGCACCTCAGGAGCACAAAAGCTGACGTTTCGGGCCTAGACCCTTCATCAGAGAGGGGGATGGGGTGAGGGTTCTGGAATAAATAGGGAGGGGGAGGCGGACCGAAGATGGAGAGAAAAGAAGATAGGTGGAGAGGAGAGTATAGGTGGGGAGGTAGGGAGGGGATAGGTCAGTCCAGGGAAGACGGACAAGTCAAGGAGGTGGGATGAGGTTAGTAGGTGGGAAATGGAGTTGCGGATTGAGGTGGGAGGAAGCGATGGGTGAGAGGAAGAACAGGTTAGGGAGGCAGAGACAGGCCGGGCTGGTTTTGGGATGCAGTGGGGGGAGGGGAAGAGCTGGGCTGGTTTAGAGATGTGGTGGGGGAAGGGGAGATTTTGAAGCTGGTGAAGTCCACATCGATACCATTGGGCTGCAGGGTTCCCAAGCGGAATGAGTTGCTGTTCCTGCAACCTTCGTGTGCCATCCTTGTGGCACTGCAGAAGGCCCATGATGGACATGTCATCTGAGGAATGGGAGGGGGGAGTTAAAATGGTTCGCGACTGGGAGGCGCAGTTGTTTATTGCGAACTGAGCGGAGGTGTTCTGCAAAGCGGTCCCCAAGCCTCCGCATGGTTTCCCCAATGCAGAGGAAGCCACACCGGGTACAATGGATACAGTATACCACATTGGCAGATGTGCAGGTGAACCTCTGCTTAATATGGAAAGTCATCTTGGGGCCTGGGATGGGGGTGAGGGAGGAGGTGTGGAGGCAAGTGTAGCACTTCCTGGGGTTGCAGGGGAAGGTGGTGGGTTTGGAGGGCAGTGTGGACCGAACAAGAGAGTCACGGAGAGAGTGGTCTCTCTGGAAGGCAGACAAGGGTGGGGATGGAAAAATATCCTGGGTGGTGGGGTCGGATTGTAGATGGCGGAAGTTGGTGGCGTGGTGTGTGAGAACGAGGGGGATCCTCTTTGGGCGGTTGTGGCGGGGGCGGGGTGTGAAGGATGTATTGCGGGAAATGGGGGAGACGCGGTCAAGGGCGTTCTCGACCACTGTGGGGGGAAAGTTGCGGTCCTTGAAGAACTTGGACATCTGGGATGTGCGGGAGTGGAATGCCTCATCCTGGGAGCAGATGCGGCGGAGGAATTGGGAATAGGGGATGGAATTTTTGCAGGAAGGTGGGTGGGAGGAGGTGTATTCTAGGTAGTTGTGGGAGTCGGTGGGCTTGAAATGGACGTCAGTTACAAGCTGGTTGCCTGAGATGGAGACTGAGAGGTCCAGGAATGTGAGGGATGTGTTGGAGATGGCCCAGGTGAACTTGAGGTTGGGGTGGAAGGTGTTGGTGAAGTGGGTGAACTGTTCGAGCTCCTCTGGGGAGCAAGAGCCAGCGCCGATACAGTCATCAATGTAACGGAGGAAGAGGAGGTGGGGTTTGGGGCCTGTGTAGGTGTGGAAGAGGAACCGTTTCACGTGACCTACAAAGAGGCAGGCATAGCTGGGGCCCATGCGGGTGCCCATGGCCACCCCGTTTGTCTGTAGGAAGTGGGAGGAATCGAAAGAGAAGTTGTTGAGGGTGAGGACGAGTTCGGCTAGGTGGATGAGGGTGTCTGTGGAGGGGGAACTGGTCAGGCCTGTGGGACAGGAAGAAGTGGAGGGTTAGGGTTAGGTTTAGGGTTAGCTTGAGGTCCATCGTGAAAATGAGGTGTTGGGGGCCAGGGAATTTGAAGTTCTGGAGGAGGTGGAGGGCGTGGGTGGTGTCATGGACGTAGGTAGGGAGTTCCTGGACCAAAGGGGAGAAAATGGAGCCCAGATAAGTGGAGATGAGTATGGTGGGGCAGGAACAGGCTGAGACAATGGGTCAACCAGGGCAGGCAGGTTTGTGGACTTTGGGAAGGAGATAGAAATGGGCCGTGCGGGGTTGGGGAATAATAAGGTTGGAGGCTGTGGGTGGGAGGTCCCCTGAGGTGATGAGGTCATGAATGGTGTTAGAGATGGCGGTTTGGTGCTCGAGGGTGGGGTCATGATCAAGGGGGCGGTAGGAGGAGGTGTCGGAGAGTTGGTGTTTGCCCTCAGCGATGTAAAGGTCAGTGCGCCATACTACCACTGTGCCACCCTTGTCTGCTGGTTTGATGGTGAGGTTGGGGTTGGAGCGGAGGGCTGCCCGTCCTGCGGGGGAGAGGTTGGAGTGGGTGAGAGGGGTGGAGAGGTTGAGGCGGTTAATGTCTCGGCGGCAGTTGGGAGATGAAGAGGTCAAGGGAGGGTAGGAGGCCTGGGGGTGGTGTCCAGGAGGAGGACTTGTGTTGGAGGCAGGTGAAGGGGTCAGTGGAGGGAGGGTTAGGCTCCCAGTTGAAGAAGTAAGTGTGGAGGCGAAGGCGGTGGAAAAACTGCTCATTGCCCACACGTGACTGGTATTCGTTGATCTGTGGTTGTAGGGGGACAAAGGTGAGCCCCTTGCTTAGGACTGACCGTTCGACCTCAGTCAGTGGGAAGCCTGCGGGGATGGTGAAGATTCGGCAGGGCTCAGTGTGGCTGTCTACTCTGGGGTTGCCGGCTGTGGAGGTTGTGGGCGGAGCGATGAGGGCATCGGCCGTGGACGGGGTTCCGTCGGCGGTGGGAGGAGCGGGGTAGGCGGCAGCAGCAGCGGTGAGGGTGGTGTGTGTGGTGTTGCAACTGGAAGTGGAGGCGGTGACTGCAGCAGTGGTCGCGTCCGTGGTCCCGGACGTGGTGTGCCCGGCGGTGGCGGATGTTACGTCATCGGTGGGGTCTCCGGCCGTTTCCTCATGGTCAATGGCTCACCAGCTTCAAAATCTCCCCTTCCCCCACTGCATCCCAAAACCAGCCCAGCCTGTCTCTGCCTCCCTAACCTGTTCTTCCTCTCACCCATCCCTTCCTCCCACCCCAAGCCGGGCCTCCATTTCCTACCTACTAACCTCATCCCACCTCCTTGACCTGTCCGTCTTCCCTGGACTGACCTATCCCCTCCCTACCTCCCCACCTATACTCTTCTCTCCACCTATTTTCTTTTCTCTCCTTCGGTCCGCCTCCCCCTCTCTCCCTGTTTATTCCAGAACCCTCTCCCCATCCCCCTGTCTGATGAAAGGTCTAGGCCCAAAACGTCAGCTTTTGTGCTCCTGAGATGCTGCTTGGCCTGCTGTGTTCATCCAGCTCCAAACTTTGTTATCCCTTCCTCTGGGTCTATGTTCCTGAAGGAAATTTCCCTTTGCGCTCAAAATTGAACCTTTAAGGTAAAATGAAGTAGGAATGATGAAAGAAACTGTAATCCTTGTGAATGTTTAAATTAGAATATATGATGTAAATAGTTTGTCAAGCAGCATCAGGGGAGTTAGAAAGCTGACGTTTCAGGTCTGGACCTTTCAATAATGAGGGAGGGGAAGGGGATTCTGAAATAAATAGGGAGAGAGGGGGAGGCAGTTGGAAGGTGGATAAAGGAGCAGATAGGTGGAGAGGAGACGGATAGGTAAAGGAGGCTGCGATGGAGCCAGTAAAGGTGAGTGCAAGTGTAGAGTTAGGATGGGGTTGGTCAGTCAAGGGAAGATGGACAGGTCAATGCAGCAGGGATAGGGCTGGTAGGTAGGAGGTGGGGGTGGGGGTTGGTCAGTGAGGTGAGAGGAGCGGATATGTGGGAGAAAAGGCAGACAGGTCAACAAGGCGAAGATGAGCTCGTCTGGTTTTGGGGTGAGGTAGGAAGGTGGGGAGATTTTGAAGCTTGTGAAGTCCACATTGATACCATTGGGCTGCAGGGTTCCCAAACGAAACATGAGGTGCTGTTCCTGCAACCTTCGTGTGGCATCGGGCCATTGGAGGAGGCCCAGGACGGATATGTCTTCCAAGGAGGGGAGGGGGAGTTTAAGTGGTTTGCGACTGGGAGGTGTTCCCTCTCCACTCTTATCTGCCTTCCGGAGGGACCGCTCTCTCCGTGACGCCGTTATCTGTTCCACACTCCCCACTAGTTCCACTACACCTGGCACTTTTCCCTGCAATTGCAGGAAGTACTACATCTGGCCCTACACCCTCCACCCTCCACCCTCTACCTCCTCTCCCCATCCCAGGCCCCAAGAAAACCTGCCACATTAAACAGATGTTCACCTGCACATCTGCTAATGTGGTATACTGTATCTGCTGTTCCCAATATGGCCTCTTCTACATTGGGGAAACCAAGCAGAGACTTGGAGACCGCTTTGTACGCTCTGTTCGTGACAAAGAACTGCACCTCCCAGTTGTGAATCAATTCAACGCTTGGGAACCCTGCAGCCCAATGTCTCAATGTGGACTTCACAAGTTTCAAAATCTCCCCACCCACCCCCCCCCCCCAACCTCATCCCAAAACCAGCTCAGCTCATCTCTGCCTCCTTGACCTCTGTCTTTTCTCCCACCTATTTGCTCCTGTCACCTCCTACCTTCCAGCTTCATCCCCGCCTCCTTGACCTGTCCATCTTCCCTTGACAGACCAACCCCCATCCTAACTCGCCACCTACACTCACCTTTACTGGTTCCATCCCCACCTCCTTGACCTGTCCTTCTCCTCTTTGCCTATCTGCTCCTTTATCCACCTTCCATCTGCCTCCCTTTCTCTCTATTTATTTCAGAATCCCCTTCCCCTCCCCATGACTGGCAAAGGGTCCAGACCCAAAACGTCAGCTTTCCTGCTCCTCTGATGCTGCTTGGCCTGCTGTGTTCATTCAACTCTACACCTTGTTATCTCAGATTCTCCAGCATCAGCAGTTCCTACTATCTCTGATGTAAACAGTTGACTTTCAAAATGTGTTTTTACATTTAGGTGTTTGGGTACCTCCAAAAATGTTCACTAAGAATCTTGATAAAACCACAAGAGCTTTGTAATGAGATTACACACTCCCAGAGTCCAGCAAGTGATGATGTTACATGGATTAAAAATCCAATTTGACTGTGGTAATGTAAACTCTGCAAAAACATGAAAACTGAAAAGTGGAGGTGTACGTTTGTTAATTTATCATTGAATGGCCTCCCATGATGTTCGACACATAGGTGTTTTCTCCCGCCTCTGCAACTGGATCTTTCACTTTCTGATCTGCAGATCACCATCAGTAAGGATAGGTGACAGCTCCTCTTCCACAATAATCTTCAACACTGGTGCTTTGCAAGGCTATGTACTCAGATCCTTATTATGCTCCTTATATACTTACAACTGGTCAAATTCAGCTGTAACTCCATTTCCAAATTTGCTGATGACACCACTGTAATGAGCCAGATCTCAAACAACAAGGAGACAGAGTACAGGAAAGAGATAGACAGCCTAGCGTAAAGACAACAATCGCGGTCTCAAAGTCAGCAAAATGAAGGAGCTAGTCATCAACATCAGGAAGTGGAGTGGAGAGCACACTCCTATCTCTAATAATGGTGGTCAAGAACTTTAAGTTCCTAAGAGTAAATATCACCAACAATCTATCCTGGTCCAACCACAGTCAAGAAAGCACACCAATGGATGAATTTAAAGCTAGACTCACCTTTGTTTTACAGAGACATGGCTCACACCTGCTATACCTGACCATTAGACATTGGAGCAGAAATTAGGCCACTCAGCCCATTGAGTCTGCTCCACCATTCAATCATGGCTGATCAGTTTCTCAACCCCATTCTCCTGATTTCTCCCTGTAATCCCTAATCTTCTTGACAAACAAGAACCTATCTGTCTTCGTCTTAAATATACTCAATGACCTGGCCGCCACAGCCTTCTGTGGCAGTGAATTCCATAGATTCACCACTCTCTGGATGAAGACGTTTCTTCTTACCTCAGATCTAAAATGTCTTCCTTTTACTCCAAGGCTGTGCCTTCCGGCCCTGGTCTCTCCTACAAAAGGAAACAGCTTCCCAACATCCAATCTGTCCAGGCCATTCTGTAAGTTTCAATTAGATTCCCCCCCATCCTTCTAAAGTCCATTTAGTATAGACTCAGAGTCCTCAAACATTCCCCATATGTTAACATTTACATTCCTGTGACATTGTTGTGAACCTCCTCTAAACCGGTTCCAGGGCTAGTACATCCTTCCTGAGATATGGGGCTCAAAACTGTGCACAGTACTCTAATAATGATCTGATCAAAACCTTATGGAATCTCAAAAGTACACTCCTATCTAAATCTCAGTTCAGAGGTCTGAGGACACTACACTGCAAAACTGAGGAAGTGCTGCAGTTTCTGAGACTATAACCAATATACAATTTGCCTTTTCAAGTTGATCAATGGCATTTTTTTTAGGTTTTGTCTAGTTTCAGTTTTCATCCCTCAATAGACATCAATAAAAGACATTATCTGGTCACTTATTGCTGTTTTGAACATTGCAGTGTGAAAATGGCTACAGCGTTATCCTACATCATACCATTAATTGCAACAGTAAATTCTATTGCATGAAGAGCAAGGTTGTGCTTTTTCATGGACATCTCCAGTTACATCAATTCCAGTACTGTTCCTCCGAGTGGGCATGGGATTGAAGGGCATGGAGGTAATTGCACAGGGTTTAGTGGTTAGCACTGCTGCTTCACAGCACCAGGCACCTGTGTTCGGTTCCACCCTTGAGCAACTGTCTGCGTGGAGTTTGTATGTTCTCCCTGTGTCTGCGTGGGTTTTCTCCAAGTGCTTCAGTTTCCTCCGATAATCCAAAGATGTGTTGGTTAGTTGGATTGACTGTGCTAAATTGCCCAAAGATTCCAGGGATGTGCAGGCCAGTTATATTAGACATGGGAAATGTGAGGTTACAGGGAAAGGATAGGGTGGTGGGTCTCGGTGGGATACCCTTTGGAGGGTTGGCGTGGACTCAGTGGGCTGAATGGTACCATAGTGATTCTATGATACTGGAGTCTGGGAACAAACCTGTTCCTCCTGGATTTACAGGAATGATTTTCAAAGGTGTATTAATAAAACTTGCTTTCAGCTCCTGACTATAGTAGCTCCTGAAGAATCATGAGCTGGATAGATCCTTTGAGAGAGTGCAGCACCATGTATACATATTTAAACAATGCGTGGAGCTCTGTCCATCATTGTCTGTCAGTTATAAAATGCCTGCTATTTGAAAACTATACCAGTGTTACAATTGGGTCTTTAGAGAGAAAGGCATAGGAGATTGATAGAGGAGCGGAATGGGAAACAGAGAGGAATTGGAGGGTGAGGGAAGAGGTAAGTTCTATTAACCCTAATTTTAAGGTGATTTAAGATTCTCATTGAGGTGGCCTTATACTCAATTCTGAGCAGATACTTAGTAGTTTGCAATTGTGCCGCATGCTTGTCTGCCTTTACGGCGATGTAGAACTACACTTGATTTTCATTTTCCTTGTCCCATATAAAGAGATAACATTGCTTACTTAAATGTTACGTGTCATGAAATATAAACTGGAAAATCTCTGCAGGTCTGGCAACACCTGTGTAGAGTGATAATTTAACTCATGACACCAAATGTGGATGTCAGAATTTGATATGTACAACAATTCTTGGGCAGCTGTTGTTGCTGCAATCTCCCTTACCCTTACCTGACCTGCCCTTCTGTTCCACATGCTGCTCTCCCCTTTTAAACAACATAAAACCCATGACTTTTTCACCTCCTTTCAGATTGAAGAAGATATAGCGGGCTTGAAATATTAATTGTTTCTGTCTCGAAAGATGCTGCCAAGCCTGCTGCGATTTTCCAGCACTGTCTGTTTTTATATCTGATCTCAATCGTTCGCTTTTATTTTGCTTTTATTATATGTAATGGCTTATAAGTATAACTATTTTGTTTTATTGGTGTTCGGCCTTTTAAAAAAATCTTTAGCCTCAGGTAATGTTTTAGATGTTTCATGTAAATGATTAGAAAGGTTTTTGTGTGCTAACCTTTGCAGTGATTGATGGAAAATTGCAGCTGAATGGGCAACAATTTCCATCAGCATGGGAAGTAATACTTGCCCCAGGTTCAAAAACTATGCCCTGGTAGTAGACTGCAATGTCAATCAATTTCATCTTTGAAGGAATCTTTGGTGTAATAGTAGGTTCATTACAGAAGATACCAGTGCACTTTTATAAGGCAAGTTTAGTATCCCAGAATAATTAACTAAAATACGACTTCTGCTCATTATACATTTAAAGCAGATTCAGTTGTTCTAGAGATATGATGCAAAATGAAGAACACCTATCAAATCAGAAATCATTTTTGATTTTTCAGTCTTTTTATAATAATGTGATCTCAGCATATTTTGCCATGTGCCTCGTATATCTGGGACTATTACAATTCATGCCTAGAGTGTCAGAGACAAGGCAGCAGTGATTGACAATTTCCCACTGAGACAAAATGCTGTTAAAGAAATTGGTTTCGTTATTTGTCACGAGTGTCAGACGATTTAAAACTCTAGAGAGGAAAATGCTCAAGGGCAGAGTTATGAGGATCTTACAGGATGAATGATAAACGATAGGACTGCATTCAACTTGTCTTAAATAATATGCAAATAATACAGCTGATGCATATGAGGCACAATGTATAATGTAGCAATAATTGGAAAAAAAAATAGACTATTTGATGTTTTCCTGCTCATCTTCTAACACTTTGATGGAAGAACTGCTTCTATTCTAGAAAAAATGGCGTAAACAACATTTTGGAATATATGCAGGACAGTCCCCTGGAAATTAACTAAACCCAATATTAATCTCACAACAGAAGAAGATGGCATACTCTTATGCACGGGTCAAGCAGTGCAGTAAATTTTTGTCAACACATTTAGTTTAAAGTTCAATATGAACATTTTTGTTGAAACTTCATCTCCAAGTAACATTACATATAGTCATTTATTTATTTATATCTATTCATATGATGTAGGTGTTGCTGGAAAGACCAGCATTTATTATCCATCCCCAGGAGGCTTTTGAGAAAATGAATTTGAACTGCCTTCTTGAATTGTTGCAGCCTATGATGTTAGGGAGGGAGTTCAAGGATTTTGACCCAATCAGAATAAAAGACAATATTAGACAAGAAAGAGACGATGCAGATTTGAAAAATGTTATTGAAGAAGCCTTAGTGAGTTGCAGAAGTATGCCATAGTTAATACACAATGCAGCAGTCAGGATGCCAGTGGCACATGGAATGAATGCTTTCGGTGGTGAATGGGATGCCAGTCAGGAGGACTGCTTTGTTCTGGATAATGTTGGGGCACCTGAGTGATGTTTGAACTTCACTCAGTTGGGCAATTGGAGAGTATTCCATCACACTCCTGACATGTGGTAATGGGAACTGCAGATGCTGGAGAATCCAAGATAATAAAGTGTGAAGCTGGATGAACACAGCAGGCCAAGCAGCATCTCAGGAGCACAAAAGCTGACGTTTCGGGCCTAAACCCTTCGTCAGAGAGGGGGATGGGGTGAGGGTTCTGGAATAAATAGGGAGAGAGGGGGAGGCGAACCGAAGATGGAGAGAAAAGAAGATAGGTGGAGAGGAGAGTATAGGTGGGGAGGTAGGGAGGGGATAGGTCAGTTCAGGGAAGATGGACAGGTCAAGGAGTTGGGATGAGGTTAGTAGGTAGGAAATGGAGGTGCGGCTTGGGGTGGGAGGAAGGGATATGTGAGAGGAAGAACAGGTTAGGGAGGCAGAGACAGGCTGGGCTGGTTTTGGGATGCAGTGGGGGAAGGGGATGAACTGGGCTGGTTTTGGGATGTGGTGGGGGAAGGGGAGATTTTGAAGCTGGTGAAGTCCACATTGATACCATTGGGCTGCAGGGTTCCCAAGCGGAATATGAGTTGCTGTTCCTGCAACCTTTGTGTGGCATCATTGTGGCACTGCAGGGGGCCCATGATGGACACGCCATCTAAAGAATGGGAGGGGGAGTTGAAATGGTTCGTGACTGGGAGGCGCAGTTGTTTATTGCGAACCGAGCGGAGGTGTTCTGCAAAGCGGTCCCCAAGCCTCCGCTTGGTTTCCCCAATGTAGAGGAAGCCACACCGGGTACAATGGATACAGTATACCACATTGGCAGATGTGCAGGTGAACCTCTGCTTAATATGGAAAGTCAGCTTGGGGCCTGGGATAGGGGTGAGGGAGGAAGTGTGGGGGCAAGTGTAGCATTTCCTGTGGTTGCAGGGGAAGGTTCCAGGTGTGGTGGGGTTGGAGGGCAGTGTGGAGCGAACAAGGGAATCACGGAGAGAGTGGTCTGTCCGGAAAGCAGACAAGGGTGGGGATGTTCGCTCCGCACTGCCCTCCAACCCCACCACACCCGGCACCTTCCCCTGCAACCGCAGGAAATCTTCGGTCCACCTCCCCCTCTCTCCCTATTTATTCTAGAACCCTCACCCCACCCCCCTCTCTGATGAAGGGTCTAGGCCGAAAACGTCAGCTTTTGTGCTCCTGAGATGCTGCTGGGCCTGCTGTGTTCATCCAGCCTCACACTTTATTATATTGGACACTCCTGACATGTGTTTTGCAGATGGCGACGGTGCTTTCAGATGTAAGGAGGTGAATTACTCACCACAGAATACCCAGACTCTGCTTTTGCAACACTATTCATAGTTAGTTCAATTAGCTGTTTGGTAAACAATTGCATCTTCTAATTCACAAACACTACCAAGTAGATGAACAGGGACAGCAGATACATGAGAACACTACCATCTGCATGTTCCCTTCCAATCTATAAATTGTACTTTTAATGCCATTGGGTCAAAATCCTGGAATTCCCTCTGTAATGGACCAAAATGGATGGCTAAAAATTCAAGAAAGCAGCTCAACTTTACCTTCTCAGGGTAAATTAAGGATGGGTAATAAATGTTGACCCAACCAGCAATACCCATATCTCATGAGTAAATTTAAAAAAGTCCTCTTTACCACATTTCTTCCTGTCCTGCCAACTTCAGAGACATGTGGATACGCAGTCCATGTTTTTTCGCTTCCTCTAGCTATCTCAATAACCTCTCATTTGTTGTGTGCTCCTTTGCTTTGATAGCCTTCTTGAACGCATAAATTTTCAGTGATAATGGGAACTGCAGATGCTGGAGAATCCGAGATAATAAAATGTGAGGCTGGATGAACACAGCAGGCCCAGCAGCATCTCAGGACCACAAAAGCTGACGTTTCGGGCCTAGACCCTTCATCAGAGAGGGTCGTCTGATGAAGGGTCTAGGCCCGAAACGTCAGCTTTTGTGCTCCTGAGATGCTGCTGGGCCTGCTGTGTTCATCCAGCCTCACATTTTATTATCTTGCATAAATTTTCAACTTGAATTCAAGTTGTAACTTTTGCACCCACTTAATCAAACATTGATACCATCTTGTCAATGACAGCATCTGCTTCATTGTCAATGTCCTGGCCAATTTTTGTGTCACATGCAAATTTCCCAGTCATTCTTCCTACATTTATGCTTAAGTCAATAACATATAATGCAAACAGCAAGAGACCCAAAGTTGAGCTTTGTGGAACACCTCTGGAAGCTACTGTCCATCTGTGAAAAACATCTAATGACCATTAAATTTGTTTCCGATCACTAAGCCAATTTAAGATCCCAGTTGTCACAAACCCTGTTTCCCATGGCCTTTAATTTTTCTGACCAATCTACCATTTGGGACCTTGTCAAATGCCTTACTGAAATCCAGGAGACAACATCTACTGCATTACCCTCATTAATCCCTTTTTATTGCTTCCTCAAAATAATCATTTAAAATAGTAAGATCCAACCATCCCTTAAGAAATTTGTCATGGTGGAATTCATTGAATCATAGAATCCCTGCAGTGCAGAAGCAGGCTGCTTAGCACATGGATCAGAGATAATGGGAACTGCAGATGTTGAAGAATCCGAGATAACAACGTGTGGAGCTGGATGAACACAGCAGGACAAGCAGCATCTTAGGAGCACAAAAGCTGACATTTCGGGCCTAGCCCTACCCCTTTTCTGATGAAGGGTCTAGGCCTGAAACATCAGCTTTTGTGCTCCTAAGATGCTGCTTGGCCTGATGTTTTCATCCAGCTCCACACTTTGTTATCTTGTTTGCTCAGCACATGGAATCTACACTGACCCTCTGAAGAGCATCTCACCCAGATCCCCCCCCCCCAACCTGTAACTGTGACTCTGCAGTTCCCATGGCTAATCTGCCTTGCCTGCACATCCTTGGACACTATGAACAATTTTCCATGCCCTATACTGCACCTCTTTGGACTATTGGAAGAAACTAAAGCACCCAGAGGAAACCTGGCAAGGGGAGAACATGCAAACTCCACACAGTCAGCTGAGGGTGAAATCAAACCCGGGTCTCTGGTGCTGTGAGGCAGCAGTGCTAACTACTGAGCCACCATTAGTGAGCATCATGTAACTGACTGACAAGGGAAGGTGGTTGAATTCTCTCTAATTATAGTTAGCCATTTCTTGCTACTTGCGTATGGCAAATGTTTATAGATACTCAGTGGCTCAAGCCTGGATATGGGTGTAGACTGCTTAATTGCCTAATGCAAGATGGTAAAGATGATAAGTTAGTGTGCAGTGCATAATGCTCAGTACCCCCTTGACAAATGTTATGATCGGGGAAGTTGTATAACCATCAGAACATTTAATGCAGTGTTTGAACAAAAGAGGTCTACAAATACAATGTGTTTAATTTTGATGATTATTAAAGACTAGCTTTATTTTCTTGGGCTTACATTGGAACTTGTCTGGACAACAAGAGTTCAGAAAGCCCTATCTTGTCTTCTCAATGCCAATCAGAATATATATTGAAAGAAAAAAATTCCAATAATTGAAGAATTAGGAAATGAAATTAACTAAAAACAAGATACTGGATTTTTCTCATTTTACTGTATGTATTGAGAAAAGTTCTTCATTCATAAACCGATCATTTAACAAATGGAACAGACTTTTTAAGAGATAGTAAGAAATGCCGATGCTGGAGTCAGAGATAACACAGTGTGGAGCTAGAGGAACGCAGCAGGCCAGGCAGTATCAGAACAGCAGCAAAGCTGGCGTTCTGCGTTGGAACCCTTCTTCAGAAAATTACCCTTTGGTGTTCCGCCAGCTCCACACTGTTTTATCTCTAGTCTTCATTCTAAGCCACCTTATTCCAGGATAAAGCCTTCACAAGTAATGCAGTATTAAAAACAAATGCAATGAGTGAAACTTCAAAAAGCATAGTGATTCCTTTCCTCAAGTTAATGCAAAAACATACTTTAGTAATAAAAAATATGATTATGTCATACACATATACTAAAGCAGTTCTGCTCAGACTTTGTCTATCAAGAAAAAGAAACACTGGAATCTGACATACCCTGCAGTTGCATAAAAACCAAAGGCGATTCTTACTTATGTAGTACATTATTTACATTGGTTAACGTAACAAGAGGGTCTGACAACTGAGTGGACTCCCACTGTACCTTGGCAGATAGACAGTGGTCCTTCCCCATAGCACTTTGCTAAATCTCTTGGCATATAGTCCTGTACCTTGAATATTCCCAGCGCATTTAGATAATCTTACCTGACAGTGAAGGGGATAATGGTTGGCCCAATTTCCAAAGAACATGACCTTGGTCTTGTTTCACTTGACCTTGACATCTGAGGCCAGTTTGAACTAGTTGCTGATGCTCATGAGCCTGCGCACTCACAGTGGATCTGAGCAGAAAATGTTGATATTATCGATACACAAGACAGGTTTGACCTGCAGGCCTCCACTGCCTGGAATAGTCACTAATCTCAGGGTCACACCCTTCCTGAAGGATTCAGTGAAAGACTCTATGCAACAGACAGCAAGTCAGGAGAGAGTGGGCAGCCCTGTTTGATTTCAAGGTCTGACCAGGAAGCTTTCTGATTCTCACCAATTGATTGAGAATGCAATACTGATATGGGTGTGCAGCAGTCAGATCCAATTCCAGATTGTCTTCCCAAAGCCCATTTTGGAGAGCATATCAATGATCTTTTTGCATAGTTCTTTGAAAGTTGGGTCACAGGTAGGCAGGGTGGTTAAGAAGTTATTTTGGGCATAAGCTTTTGAGCTGAGATGGGGAAGAATATCTTCAGCCAGAGGATGATTAATCAGTGGGGCTACTGCTGGAGGGGGCTGTGGAAGTCAGTACATTAAATATATTTAAGTCAGAGATAGATAAGTCTTTGATTAGTAAGGGGAGGACGGGTCATGTAGAGAAAGCAGGAGAATGGATTTGAAAAACGTCTCAAGCATGGTTGAATGGCAGAGCAGATTTGATGGGCTGAATGCTTGGACTCTGCTCCCATATCTTACAGATTTATGGACTTTGCAAAGTCCTCCTTGCTAACAGCCAGGAGCTGACAGTAAATTTGGGTGAGCTGTCTCACAGACTCACCAATTAAAAGCTTGACATTGTCACAAATTCTTATCTCAAGATAAGCTCCCACACACCACTATCACATCCCTAAGTATGTCCTTACCCACCAACAGGATAAACCAAAGACATGTGACAGCTCGGTGGTACACAGTTGGGAAGACGTTATCCAGCGGTTGTTAGCATTGAATCTTTACCATATGAAAGTTCACGGTGTCAGGTCAAATATGAGGAAGGAAAACTGCTGCTGATTACCATCTATGCCCCCCTTCTTGGCTGATTAATCAATGATGCTCCATATTGAATACCATTTGGAGTAGCACTTTAATGTCCATTAACAAGAGTGGCTTGGTAGCTCCAGTGAATATAGCTACTAGACTGGGTCTGGAACAGGTGGTGAAGGAACCAATGAGAGGGAAAAACATACTTGATCTCATCATCTGCCTGCCACAGCTGTATCTGTCCATGTCAGGATCAGTGAAATTGATCACTGCACAGTCCTTATGAAGACAAAGTCTTGGCTATGCATATTGAGAATATCCTACATTGTGTTGTATGGTACTATCACCACCTTAAATGGTATTGACTCAAACATACTCCAACATAGCCTGCACCTCAAGACACCACATATTCCCCACCCTACAACGACCATCAAGCCCATCAACTTGGTTTAGTAAAGAGTTCAGGAGGGTATGTCAGCAGCAGTACTAGGCCAACTTAAAAATGAGATACAACTTACTGCTTATGCTGTCTGGTGTGCAAATGATAGGCAGGACTAAGTGATTCCACAACCAACAGATCAGGTCTAAGCTCTGCAGCCTTGCCATATCCACACATGACAATGGTGAATAGTTAAACATCTCACTAAAGCATGGGGTTCCACAAATATCCCCATTCTCAATGATGGTGGAGCCCAGCACACCAGCGCAAAAAATATGGCTGAAGTATTTGCAACAATCTTCAGCCAGAATTGCCGAGTGGATGATCCATATCAGTCTTCTTTGAAGGCCTTCTGTACTACAGATATCACTCTATATAATATCAAGAAATGGCTGCATCCACTGGATGCTGCAAATTCTTTAGGCCTTGACAATTATTATGGCAATAGTAATGCAGAAGTGTGCCCCTGAATCTGGCAGGCCTCTAGCCAAGCTATTATAGTACTGTTACAACATTGGTCATGTTAAGAATTACCCAGATATGTTCTGTACACAAAAGGTAGGAAAAATCCAACATGACCAATTACTGTCTGTGTAATCAGTCAACTCTCAACCTCTATAAAATAATAGAAGGCATCATCAACAGTGTTATCAAGCAGCACTTTCTCAGTAATAACCTGCTCACAGATGCCCAGTTTAGGTTCTGCTGAAGCCACTCAGCTCCTGACCTCATTGCAGCTTTGGTGCAAAAGTGGACAAAAGAACTGAATTCCAGAGGTGAGGTCAGAGTGACTCGCCTTTACATCAAGGCTGCATTTGACTGACCATGGCAGCAAGAAGCCCTAGCAAAACTGGAGTCATTGCCTAATAAGGATTAAACGCCCATTGTCTGGAATCATACCTGGCACAAAGGAAGCAAAACAGGATAGAATAGCAACTTAATGCCACTTGTACGTACAAAGACACAGTGAAAAGAGTATAAGTTGCCACAGTTTGACACCATTTTAGTTTACAGAAGTTATAAAAAGAAATAGTTTTTGCTAAGTTAGTCCAAAGTTAATCTTTTGTTCCTGCCACAGCTCTGGGTTTCTGGAGTAGCTACGGGATGCTGCCGCCAAAGCCTGCCCTAAGGCTGCCAAAGCAAGGATGACCAGAACAGACCCACCATACTGCCACCTCCAAAGCCGACACAGAAGCCACTGCATCGCTGCCGTAATAAAGAGGTACAGACTGACCCACCAATTTGCAATGCTGAAGCCGAAACTGAAGCCGTCACCATGTCAATCACCACTGGAAGCCGCCACATTGCTGCCACAGCAATAGGAACAAACCCGAACTGCTATAGCCATTGCTGAAACCCCTGCACCACTGCAGGTAGAAAGCATGAGACCCAACGATGATGAAGTATCCAATAAAGCCGTGGCCACTATGGCCACGAGGACGGGACATCTAGATCTATCACACTGCTGCCACCACAGCCAGCCCTCACTGCCATCTTCCTCCACTGTAGCTGCTGAAACGAGGAATAAGTGAACTTTGATACAAAAGAGAAATGAAGAAACAAAACAAAATAAAAGAAGAATACGGTTGGCCAAAGGAGCGGAAGTTGGTGCGTACGGTCACAGAGTCCAAACACCTCCTACTCGTGAGTCATCTCAGTTCCAGGATAATGGGAACTGCAGATGCTGGAGAATCCGAGATAACAAGGTGTGGAGCTGGATGAACACAGCAGGCCAAGCAGCGTCTTAGGAGCACAAAAGCTGACGTTTCGGGCCTAGACCCTCATCAGACTCAGATGAGGGTCTAGGCCCGAAACGTCAGCTTTTGTGCTCCTAAGATGCTGCTTGGCCTGCTGTGTTCATCCAGCTCCACACCTTGTTACCTCAGTTCCAGGATATCTCTGCAGGATTTCCTCAGGGTCGTGACCTCAACCTAAACGTCTTCAGCTGCTTCATCAAAGATCTTCCCACCATCATATGGTCAGGAGTGATGATGTCACTGATGTTAGCACTATATTCTGAGCCATTCTTGACACCTCAGATGCTGAAGCAGTCCACGTGCAAACACAACTAGGACCCAACAGTATCCAGGCTTGGGCTGAAAAGTCGCAAGTAACATTCGTGCCACATAAATGCCAGAGCATGATCATCTCTAACAAGAGAGAATCTAACTATCGCGTTTTGATGCTCAATTGTGTTGTCATCACTGAATTCCTTTCTATCAACACCCTGACAGTTACCATTGACCAGCTACTGAATTGAACTAACCATATAAAAAAGGGTTACAAAAGCAGGTTGGAGGCAAGTTATTTTGCAGTGAGCAACTCATTTCTTGATCCCTCAAAACCTGTCCTCCATCTACAAGGCACAAGTCATGAATGTGACGGAATGCTCTCCATTTGCCTGAATAAGTGCAACTTCATCAAAACTCAAGAATCTTGACACTATCCAGGACAAAGCAGTCCACTTGATTGGCACCACATTTGCGAACACCTGTTCTACTCACCACAGATCCTCCATAGCAGAATTGTGTACCATTTATAAGATACATTGCAGAAATTTACCAAGGCTCCTGAGGCAGCACCTTCCAAACCCATGGATACTATCACCTTGATTGACAAAGTCAGCAGATATATGGGAACTCCACCATTTGCACATTTGTCTCCAAAACACTCACCATCCTGAGTTGGAACTATATCATCATTTCCCGACAATAGTTGGGTCAAAATCTTGGAATTCCTTATTAAGTAACAGCATTGTAGGCTATCTACAGAGTATAGACTGCAGCAATTCAAGAAGATAGCTCACCAACATCTTCTCAAGGACAATAGGAAACGGGAAATAAATAGCCAGTTATGCCCCATCCATGAATCAATAAAAAATTTGCAAGATTTTCTTTTAAACACTTTCTCTAAGAACTACTTCATACCATACAGTATCTTTTTGGCATACCTGAGGTTGTCACTCACAATGCACATCAGAACATGGGTGAGAGAATAAACCTGCTTGGCTCCAGACTTGATGGAAATCTTCTGATTTTCAAGTTCAAAACTGCACTGATGATGCTTGAGTTGAGCAGTTGGACTCATTTGCAAATTCTTTCCCAAACACTCTTTTGGAGACTACGTCCGTTATGTTTGTGTGTGAAATTCAATCAAAGGTTTTTGCTTACTTCAGGTTAGTAGGATGCTAGCCTCCAACACACCCACCCTGACGCTGTGTGACCTCTGTACGCAGGCTACCCTATCAGTGGGCGGTACCTCTGGTCAGGGTGGATTTGCAGCTTGAAAGCACAATTAGCTCAATTGGTAATCCTCTTGGACAGAATTTTGTAGTCATGTTCAGCAGTGAGAAGGACCGCCAATATCTAATTTCCACAATAATCTGCCATTATTCACTGTTTCTTTAGAATTGCCTACTTCAGGGTGTTCTGTTTGGCTGCTACTTCAGGTGCTGGCCATCTCAAAGTGTTCCACTCACCATTTAGTGTTGGGATAGAAGCTGCAAACTCTAGTCCATACCTTGTCCTTGACCTGAGCACAGCAGTGCAAGATCCCTACCAGGCTCAAGCAAATAGCCCCAGCAGTGATCTGTGTGGCACTTCATTACTTGCATTTGCTGATCTCAAAATGACCCTTTTTTTTCCTGTTCATTAATCAATCTTTTATCCATGAAATCAAGTCTGACACTTCCATTCAGTATGGAAGGTTTCAAAGTGAAACCTAACTTCAGATCCCTATCTGCTTACTTAGTTAGATGCAACTGATTACTATTTCCCCTTTATCCTGAACACCTTTGTGGTTTTCCAACTCTGGTTGACTTCCAGAAGATTATTTTGGAAGATTGCCACTAAACCATCTATTAGCTTTCCAGCCACTTCTTGTAAAACCTATGACAAAGGCCATTAGATTCTGGTGACATCTCAGCCTTTAGTCCGTTACTTCTCTAATGATAGCAATTGTTTCAAACTTTTTTTCACTTTTGGTTTTTTCCTATTTTTGCAATGCTTTTAGAGTCTTCTACTGTAAAGACAGATGCAATATATTTGCTCAAAATCTCTACCATTTCCTTGTTCCTCATTATATTCAATCCTATTCACTAAGGGATGAACGTTTACTTGGACTGTTCTTTTCTTTCTTATTTCCTTGTGGAAGTATCTGCTGTCAGTTTTTACGTTTCTTGGCCATTTACTCTCACATTCTAACTTCTTTACCTTTTTTAGTCATATTTTGCTGTTTTCTAAAATGTTCCCAATTTTCTTGCCTACCAATAATCATTTTAGTAATGTATATCTTTTGTTTCAATTTGATACCATTCTTAACTTCCTTAGATAGTTATAGACAGTTCAAATTTTTCTTTCCTTCTCAATGGGATTGATTTTTATTGAGTTAAAAAGTAGCTGCCACTGCTTAACTACAGTCTTACTTTTTGACCTTTTTTCAGTCTATTTAATCACCTCTGTCTCTATCTCTTTGTAATCATCTTTATTTCTTTGTTGTTCCATCTCTGATCCCACACAGATCAGTGCTGGGTCCACTGTTGTTCATTATTTATATAAACAATTTGGATGAGATTATAGGAGGCATGGTTAGTAAATCTGTGGCTGATGCCAAAATTGGTAGTATAGTGGATAACAAAGATTATCTAAGAGTAAAATGGGATCTTGATCAACTGGGCCAGTGGGCCAAAGAATGGCAGATGGAGTTTAATGCAGATAAATGTGAAATGGTGTATTTTAGTAAGACAAGCAAGGATGGGCCCTGGGGAGTGTTGTGAAACACGAAGACCAAGGGGTGCAGGTACGTAGTTCCCTGAAAGTGGCAGCACAGATAGATAGGGTAATGAAGAAGGTGTTTGGCATTCATCAGTCAGGGCATTGACAACAGGAGTTGGGATATCATGCTATGGTTGGACAAGACATCAGTAAGGTCACATGTGGATTACTTCGTATTTGTTTGACTGTTCTGTTATGGGAAGGATCTTAATAAACTGGGAAGGGTACAAAAATGATTTACAAGGATACTACTGAGACCAGGTTGGATAGGCTGGGACTTTTATTCCTGAAACATAGGATGCCGAGGGATAATCTTATAGGAGTTTATAAAATAATGAGAGGCATAAATAAGGTGAACAGCCAAGGTCTTTTCCCCAGTGTAGGGGAGTCCAAAATTAGAGGGCACTGGTTTAAGTTGAGTGGGGAAAGATTTAAAAGGGGCCTGAAGAACAACGTTTTCGTACAGAGGGTGGTGCATGTGTGGAATGACCTGCTAGAGGATGTGGTAGAGGCAGGTTGAAGTACAACATTTAAAAGTGATGTTGACACGTAGTGTTCAGAGGGCTATGGGCGAAACACATGCAAATTTAACTAGTTCAGATTAGGAAACATAGTGGACAAGCATGTTACTGAGACTGGGAGTTTGAGTTATAAGAAGAGGCTGGATAAGCTGGGACTGTTATCCCTGGAACATAGGATGAAGGGTCTGTTTCCATGCTGTACGACTCTGACTTTAGGATCCCTTTACCACAGTGTTGGCAGTAGCATGTTGAAATCTTTTTGTCCCTCTCCTATTTTAAGATACTTTTCAAACAAGATTGTCATTGCTATCTCAATATTTTTTCTTAGCGACTACTCTTGGACTTATTACACCTCTGAGAAGCTCCTTGGGCTATTCTCTCAAAGAAAAGATGTTGCTTAAATTTATGTTGTAAGACAAGAGATGTTTAAGAGGTGATGTTACAGAACTATATAGAGTATCGCACTAAATTAATTGAAATAAAGTACAGTTTCGACTAGTAAGTGATAATTTTGAAAATATCAGGAAATTCTTCTTCAAAAAAGAATGAAAAATGTATAGAGCCAAATGGTGCAACACGATGACTCAGTGGCTAACACTGCTGCCTCACAATACCAGGGACCCAGATTTGATTCCACTCTCAGGCGACTGTTCGTGTGGAGTTTACCCATTCTCCCTGTGTTTGCGTGGGTTTCCTTCGGGTGCTCTGGTTTCCTCCCAGAGTCCAAAGATATGCAGGGTGGTTAGATTGTTAAATTGCCCTTTGAGTCTAGGATTGGAAATGCAGGGATAGGGCAAGGTGTTGGTCTGGTTGCCATGTTCTTGGAAGGTCAGTGTGGAGTCGTTGGGCCAAATGGCTTTCTTCCACAGTGTAGGTATTCTATCAATGTCTGGACATATTTGGGAGGTACATTGCCTGTGATGCTATAGTATTGCTGAATGAATGAACAAATGAATGTCCCTATCTATATATCGTGACGAGAAACTATAGACCTTCTTAGGTTAATAAAATGTGAGGCTGGATGAACACAGCAGGCCAAGCAGCATCTCAGGAGCACAAAAGCTGACGTTTCGGGCCTAGACCCTTCATCAGAGAGGGGGATGGGGAGAGGGAACTGGAATAAATAGGGAGAGAGGGGGAGGCGGACCGAAGATGGAGAGTAAAGAAGATAGGTGGAGAGAGTATAGGTGGGGAGGTAGGGAGGGGATAGGTCAGTCCAGGGAAGACGGACAGGTCAAGGAGGTGGGATGAGGTTAGTAGGTAGATGGGGGTGCGGCTTGGGGTGGGAGGAAGGGATGGGTGAGAGGAAGAACAGGTTAGGGAGGCAGAGACAGGTTGGACTGGTTTTGGGATGCAGTGGGTGGGGGGGAAGAGCTGGGCTGGTTGTGTGGTGCAGTGGGGGGAGGGGACGAACTGGGCTGGTTTAGGGATGCAGTAGGGGAAGGGGAGATTTTGAAACTGGTGAAGTCCACATTGATACCATATGGCTGCAGGGTTCCCAGGCGGAATATGAGTTGCTGTTCCTGCAACCTTCGGGTGGCATCATTGTGGCAGTGCAGGAGGCCCATGATGGACATGTCATCTAGAGAATGGGAGGGGGAGTGGAAATGGTTTGCGACTGGGAGGTGCAGTTGTTTGTTGCGAACTGAGCGGAGGTGTTCTGCAAAGCGGTCCCCAAGCCTCCGCTTGGTTTCCCCAATGTAGAGGAAGCTGCACCAGGTAAAGTGGATGCAGTATACCACATTGGCAGATGTGCAGGTGAACCTCTGCTTAATGTGGAATGTCATCTTGGGGCCTGGGATGGGGGTGAGGGAGGAGGTGTGGGGACAAGTGTAGCATTTCCTGCGGTTGCAGGGGAAGGTGCCGGGTATGGTGGGGTTGGAGGGCAGTGTGGAGCGAACAAGGGAGTCACGGAGAGAGTGGTCTCTCCGGAAAGCTGACAGGGGTGGGGATGGAAAAATGTCTTGGGTGGTGGGGTCGGATTTTAAATGGCGAAAGTGTCGGAGGATGGAAATGCTACACTTGCCCCCACACCTCCTCCCTCACCCCTATCCCAGGCCCCAGGATGACATTCCATATTAAGCAGAGGTTCACCTGCACATCTGCCAATGTGGTATACTGCATCCACTGTACCCGGTGCGGCTTCCTCTACATTGGGGAAACCAAGCGGAGGCTTGGGGACCGCTTTGCAGAACACCTCCGCTCAGTTCGCAACAAACAACTGCACCTCCCAGTCGCAAACCATTTCCACTCCCCCTCCCATTCTCTAGATGACATGTCCATCATGGGCCTCCTGCACTGCCACAATGATGCCACCCGAAGGTTGCAGGAACAGCAACTCATATTCCGCCTGGGAACCCTGCAGCCTAATGGTATCAATGTGGACTTCACCAGTTTCAAAATCTCCCCTTCCCCTACTGCATCCCTAAACCAGCCCAGTTCGTCCCCTCCCCCCACTGCACCACACAACCAGCCCAGCTCTTCCCCCCCACCCACTGCATCCCAAAACCAGTCCAACCTGTCTCTGCCTCCCTAACCGGTTCTTCCTCTCACCCATCCCTTCCTCCCACCCCAAGCCGCACCCCCAGCTACCTACTAACCTCATCCCACCTCCTTGACCTGTCCGTCTTCCCTGGACTGACCTATCCCCTCCCTACCTCCCCACCTACACTCTCTCCACCTATCTTCTTTACTCTCCATCTTCGGTCCGCCTCCCCCTCTCTCCCTATTTATTCCAGTTCACTCTCCCCATCCCCCTCTCTGATGAAGGGTCTAGGCCCGAAACGTCAGCTTTTGTGCTCCTGAGATGCTGCTTGGCCTGCTGTGTTCATCCAGCCTCACATTTTATTATCTTGAAGTCCACATTGATACCATTAGGCTGCAGGGTTCCCAGGCGGAATATGAGTTGCTGTTCCTGCAACCTTCGGGTGGCATCATTGTGGCAGTGCAGGAGGCCCATGATGGACATGTCATCTAGAGAATGGGAGGGGGAGTGGAAATGGTTTGCGACTGGGAGGTGCAGTTGTTTGTTGCGAACTGAGCGGAGGTGTTCTGCAAAGCGGTCTCCAAGCCTCCGCTTGGTTTTCCCAATGTAGAGGAAGCCGCACCGGGTACAGTGGATGCAGTATACCACATTGGCAGATGTGCAGGTGAACCTCTGCTTAATGTGGAATGTCATCTTGGGGCCTGGGATAGGGGTGAGGGAGGAGGTGTGGGAGCAAGTGTAGCATTTCCATCCTCCGACACTTTCGCCATTTAAAATCCGACCCCACCACCCAAGACATTTTTCCATCCCCACCCCTGTCTGCTTTCCAGAGAGGCCACTCTCTCCGTGACTCCCTTGTTCGCTCCACACTGCCCTCCAACCCCACCACACCCGGCACCTTCCCCTGCAACCGCAGGAAATGCTACACTTGTCCCCACACCTCCTCCCTCACCCCTATCCCAGGCCCCAAGATGACATTCCACATTAAGCAGAGGTTCACCTGCACATCTGCCAATGTGGTATACTGCATCCACTGTACCCGGTGTGGCTTCCTCTACATTGGGGAAACCAAGCGGAGGCTTGGGGACCGCTTTGCAGAACACCTCCGCTCAGTTCGCAACAAACAACTGCACCTCCCAGTCGCAAACCATTTCCACTCCCCCTCCCATTCTCTAGATGACATGTCCATCATGGGCCTCCTGCACTGCCACAATGATGCCACCCGAAGGTTGCAGGAACAGCAACTCATATTCCGCCTGGGAACCCTGCAGCCTAATGGTATCAATGTGGACTTCACCAGTTTCAAAATCTCCCCTTCCCCTACTGCATCCCTAAACCAGCCCAGTTCGTCCCCTCCACCCAATGCATCCCAAAACCAGTTCAACCTGTCTCTGCCTCCCTAACCTGTTCTTCCTCTCACCCATCCCTTCCTCCCACCCCAAGCCGCACCCCCAGCTACCTACTAACCTCATCCCACCTCCTTGACCTGTCCGTCTTCCCTGGACTGACCTATCCCCTCCCCACCTCCCCACCTATACTCTCCTCTCCACCTATCTTCTTTACTCTCCATCTTTGGTCCGCCTCCCCCTCTCTCCCTATTTATTCCAGTTCCCTCTCCTCATCCCCCTCTCTGATGAAGGGTCTAGGCCCGAAACGTCAGCTTTTGTGCTCCTGAGAAGCTGCGTGGCCTGGTGTGTCCATCCAGCCTCACATTTTATTATCTTGGGATTCTCCAGCATCTGCAGTTCCCATTATCTCTGACCTTCTTCGGTTACGTGGGCCAAAGTGTACATCAGGTTGTTCCCTTCTGTAGCCACTAGAGGTCACTAGATATCCACGATATCTGCGAGGCCTCGGTGCATATTTATCAGAAAAGTTTTTTGTTGTTTCTTTCCACATCCCATTTTTCAAGGATAGAACTGCATTAATTGTAATTTAACAAATAAAGTTAGTATGTATCAAAATGAAGTGGAGGCACAAAGGGATCTTGGGACACGGATGCACAAATTACTAGAAGTAGCAAGCAGTTTAAAGCCATAACATATAATCACAGATTGATTTCTGCAGTGTTAGAATACATGAGTGAGGAGTAATGTTAAACTTGTGAGGTCCTTGCTTACTCTCAAGAGGGTATAGAGGCAAAGAGAACATGTAAAATGGAAATCTCTCGGGTCGATATTGGAAGTGAAAAGTTATAACTATCACAAATTTTTTGAGAAAAAAAATTCTTTAGCCTTGAAAAGAGAAGACTGAGAGGTGACCTCATAAAGATCTAATAAAACAAATGTGAGAAATACCTTTACATAACATATACCTCAATACATATTCTCCTTTAACCGCTTTTGTATTTGCAATGACACTGTTGTGTATTTTTGGCTGCATGTAATTACTATATGAATAAAGAATAGATTATTTCTGTAATCAATGGATTATTTATTTTTTTACTCTTATTGCATGTAAGGTAGGACACAGAATGATTTAATAGCATGGAAAGTTTGAGATATGATTGGCTATCAATAAATGAGAGAAAAGTCCTATGAGAAGAGATTAAGCAGAATAATTCTTGTTTTAAGATCATGAAAATCAAAATGTTGCTCTATTCATTGTCATGAATTGGCTGAAATGTAATCGTTGTGCTCAACTATCTTCTAATGCTTTAAAAGCCATGCCTCCTTTTAGCATAGATTGACACATATTTTACTTCCTAACTTCCAGGAATGGAATTAAGATGAAGCAAAAGACATCCCCCACATTAATTTGAGCAGCATTGAATGTTTCATGTGATCAAGGCCCCAGTCCAGTGGAAATTTCTGTCCCTGTTCATCAGAGGCCAGAAGGTCTCCATTGTGGTGGCTATTGCCAGTAATTTTCTGAGGCCTTCACCAGGGATCATCACTGGTTCCTTGGAGGCAGCTAATTGCGGCAGGATGAGGGTCACTTGGAAGGGGTTGCTAGCACAATGCTAGAAGAAGTGCCAGATGCAAAGCAGGTCAGTGTCTTTCTCCATTCTTCCTTACCCAGTTGTTGGGACCCTCGTTTAGGATTGAGTCCCCGTCAAAGGAGAGTCCCCACTATGCTGAGGTTTACTGGGCAGTTTTAAGGAGGCACAGGAGACCTATGGGAATCCCTTTAAATTACTGAGCCACCAATAAATCCTGGTGGACTCAGGGGTAATTGGATTTTTATGGTTAACATTGAAATATAGAAAAGAGGAATAGGAATAGGAAACTTGTCCCCTTGAGTCTGCTCTGCTTTCAAAATAATCACAGCTGATCATCCAAGTCAATATGGATTATTGTTCCTGCTTTTCCCACATATCCTTTGATCCCTTTAGCCCCACGTGCTGTACGCAACTCCTTCTGGAAATCATACAATGTTTTGGCCTTAACTTCTTTTTGCAGTAGTGAATTCCACAGGTTCAACATTCTCTGGGTGAAGACATTTCTTCTTATCTCAGCCCTAAGTGGGGTCTACGACATATCCGTAGACTGTGATCCCTGGTTTTTGACCCTCTGGTCACCTGCCCAGTCTTGTCCTATTAGAATTTGATAGTTTTCTATGAGATCCCTCCTCATTCTTCTGAACTCCAGCAAATCTACTCCTAATCAATTCAACCTTCTCTTATATGTCAGCTCTAATATTCCAGAAATCAGTCTCGTAAATCTTTGCTCCACTCTGTAGCAAGAATATCCTTCCTCAGACAAGGACACCAAATCAGCACACATTATTCTGTGTGTGCTCTCTCCAAAGCTGTTTATAACTGCACAAGACATCCCTGCTTCCGTACTTCAATTCTCTTGCTATGAAGGTCATCACACCACTTCGCCTTCTTGACTGCCTGCTGAATGTGCGTGCTTACGTTCAGTGATTCTTGCACGAGATCATCCAGGTCTTGTTGCACATTCCTATCTCTCAATCTACAGCCATTCAGATAATAATCTGCCTTCCTATTTTTGCTCCCAGATTGGATAATCTCTAATTTATCCCCATTATACTGCATCTGCTATGCATTTTCCCTCTCACACAGCTTGTCTAAACCTAACTAAGGCATCTCTGCTTCCTTCTCACAGGTCACCCTCCCAACCAGCTTAGTGTTATTTGCAAATTTGGAGATATTACACTTAACTTCCTAATCTAGCTGAGGTCTTACCACTGATGCTGTGTAGCCCACTTTTTACCACCATTTAGAAAAAGCACTCATTTATTCCTAGATAACAAGGTGTAGAGCTGGATGAACATAGCAGGCCAAGCAGCATCAGAGGAGCAGGAAAGCTGACGTTTTGGGCCTGGACACTCTCATTTATTCATATGCTTTGTTTGCAATTTGCCAACCATTTTTCTAACCATAGGACTGAAAACAAAAAAAAAAATTGCTGGAGATCGCAGCAGGTCAGACAGCATCCATGGAGAGAAAGCAAGCTAACATTCCGGGTCTAGATGACGCTTCATCAGAGCTGAAGTAGAATACTGAATGGCCTGGACAAAATGGATGTTGGGAAGATGCTTCCATTGGTAGGAGAGTCTAGGACCCGAGAGCACAGCCTTAGAGTAAGGGGAAGACCTTTTAGAACGGAAATAAGGAGAAACTTCTTCAGCCAGAGAGTGGTGAATCTATGGAATTCACTGCCACAGAAGGCTGTGGAGGCCAGGCCATCGAGTACATTTAAGACTGACATAGATAGGTTCTTGATTATCAAGAGGATCAAGAGTTGTGGGGAGAAAGCAGGAGAATGAGGTTGAGGAACTTATCAGCCATGATTGAATGGCAGAGCAGACTCGATGGGCTGAATGGTCAAATTTCTGCTCCTATATCTTATGGGCTTATGAATTGTGGAGGGGCACCAATTATGCTATAGTGGAAGGGGGTTTGGGCGGATGTAGTGCTGGGGGGAGAAAGGATGTTGATAGTTCAGATTAAGTGATTTGAATGTAAGAAAGGCAGAATGGAAAGAACAGATGGTCCCACTGGGGTGTGGGAAAGGGAGAGAGGGTGCCAGAGAATGTAACAAGCAAAGCTAAAAGAAAGAGAAGGAATGGGTTCACAATTTGAAGGTATTGAACTCAATACTGAGCAAGAAGGTTGTGAACTGCTTAGTTTGAAGTTGAGATGTTCCTCCTCCAGTTTGTGCTGTGCTTGGCTGGAGCATTGCAGCATGCCGAGGATAGACAAGTGGACGCTGTGCTTAAAATAACCAGCTGCAGGAATGTCGGAGTCATGCTTGCATACGGACTAGAGGAGCTCTGCAATGTGGTCACCCAGTCTGCATTTAGTCTCTAATATAGAGTAGGCCACACTAGGTACAGCAAATGCAAATCACAAGATTGGGTGAGGTACAGGTGAAATGCTGCTTCACCTGGAAAGACTATTTAGGCTCTTGGATGGTGAGCATACAAGAGATGGAGGGTCAGGTGTCGCAGTAACACAGGATGGGGTCGTGGGAGGAGCAGCTGGTGTTGGTTGTCGAGGAATGGCTTAATGCGTCCCAGAGGGAACAATCCTTGTGAAATGCAGACAGGAGAGCTGGGGAGAAGATGTATTTGCTAATGGCGTTCTCCTGGAGTTGTCTGAAATGGTGGAGATTGATCCTTTGAATGTGTAGGCTGGTGGGGTGAAAAATGAGGCCGGGGGGATCCGATCACACTGTTCTGAGTGATGGGTAAGGGCAAAGGGGGAAGCATAGGTGGTAGGTTGGATGTGGTTGAGAACCCTGTCAACCTCAGTGAGCGGGAAACCACGGTCATGGAAGAAGGAAGCCATCTCAGCAGCGCTGTTTTGGAAGGTGGCATCGTCTGAACAGATGTCTTCATTTTCTGCCCACTGTGCCAGACAGGGCCTTCAACCGCATCCAACCTAACACCCATGCTTCCACCCTTTCCCCTTTCCATCACTCACAACAGCATGATCGGGTCCCTGTTGTTCTTACTTTTCACCTCAGTAGCATCTGCATTCACAGTATCATTCTCTTCCATCTGAGCCAACTCCAGCAGAACTCCACCAAGTGGACCAACAGTCTGTTTCAGTGCTGTATAACCCTATGACTCAATGATTCTATAACACATTTTTGCCTCACTCCCCTTGTCTGCATCTTGCAGGGATCAGTCCCTCCAGGGCACATTAGTCTATTCCTTGACCACCAACACCACCCTTCTTTCCCACCGCACCTTCCCATGTCTCCACAGAAGGTGCAATATCTGCCCTTCACCTCCTCTTTGCCCACTATTCAAGGGCCTAAGCAGGCTTTCCAAGTGAAGCAGCATTTCAGAGGTACCTCCTCCAAACTTACGTATTGTATTCGCTGCTCCTAGTGTGGCCTACTCTAAACAGGAGAAACTAAATGCAGACTGGGTGGCCATTTTGAGGAACACCTCCTGTCTGTGCACAAGCATGACCCTAACCTTCCCATAGCCGATCATTTTAACACAGCGTCTTGCTCGCATGCTCATATATCTGTCATTGGCATGCTGCAATGCTCCAGCCAATCACAGTGCAAACTGGAGGACCAACATCAGGTCTTCAAATGAAGCAGTTTACAACCTTTTGGGCTCATTGCTGAGTTCTACACCGTCAAATTGTGAACCTATTCCTTCTTTTTCTTTTCGCTTTGCTTGTTACATTCTCTGTCACCCTGTGTTTCCTTCCCCCATGGCGGTGGGACTGTCTGTTTTTTCCATTCTGACAGTTAGATACACTATTGTTATGCCTTTCTCACACTCTGATCACTTAATCTGAGCAATGCACATTCTTTCTCCTGCAGCACTCCAACCACCCCTCCCAACCCATTGTAGCAAAAATGCTGCGCCCTCCATAATTCACTTCAGCTCATATGACGGGTCATCTAGTCTTGAAATGTTTGCTTGCTTTGTCTCCATTGGTGCTGCCTGACCTGCGGTGCTCTCCAGCATTTTTTGTTTTCAGATCAGATTCCAGCATCTGCAATTTGTTCCTTCTACCCACAGGACTTTATCAAAATCCGTCTGAAAGTCCAATTAAACCACGTTCACTGATTCCACTTGATCAACTCAATGAGTCACAACCTCAGAGAATTTCAGTAGATGTTTTCAAGTGTAATTTCCCTTCAGTAATTCCATGCTGACTGCGTCTGATCCTGCCACTGTTTTCCAAGTGCTCAGCTACTTTTATTACACGTTTTGTATGGTGCTTTAACAATCCTACATGACATTCTATTTTGACAGAAAGTGGGATTTTCTACATCAAGCCTTACCTGATCCCACTAAATATCAGGCAGTTTTCCCACTGCCAGGAATTGGATATGGATAGTCTTGCCTGATTTGCCTGACTCTTTGGTGATCAATAAACCCTGGCAGACTCCATTCAGCTCAATCGCAAATGTCTAACTATGATGCAGTTCCCTAATATAAAGCATAACCCTTGTACATGAAGCCAGGATTCATGCTGAGATAATAAATAAATACTTCTGTTACAGCTTCAGTTGAGTCAGAATTGCAGACTAATAAATATATTCCAACAACATATGTGTGTTTCAAGCTCGCTAAACCAAATACGATCTGTTGAAATAGTAATTCTAGTAATGAAAATATTTCAATAGAATTAATCTAAAGATGTATCTTCAGGGTTTCAACTGACAGGATGATTATTTCCTTTGCCATGTTATTACACTATGAAACTGTAATTAAGCAGAAAAATGATTGAAACACTGTCTTGGGGATAAAAAGAAGTACCCTGTACAGTGTTTGTTCAGCAACCAACGTCACAAAAAAGGTAATCTGATCCTTATCACATTGTTGTTTGTGGGAATTTGCTTTGTATAAATTGGCTGCTGCATTTCCAGTATTACAATAAAAAACAGTACCTCAAAACTATTCTATTGGCTGTAAAGTGGTTTGTGCTTAACGAAAATTGTGGAAAGTATTGTACAAATTTAAGTCTTTCTGATTTAACTTTTGATACTTTTCCAATTATTGCTTTGCCTTCTAGATTATGTGGTCACTAGCGGGCTCAGTAGCTGTGATGACTGTTTATGACTCAAAGAACATAGAAGCACACCAACAGATTAAATAGTATCATGACTGCTAACCAATTATCTAATGCATCTGTTTATCATAAGGTACCATTTTTATGTTGTGAACAAACAGCAAATATTATGTTGCTTTTTCTAGTTTAACGACTGACTTTTTAAAAATTGGCTCCACCTCTCTTTTGCATATAGCATAGGTAAGCTACAGGCAGGTTGCCTGGTTATGACCAGATTTATCTGACATTTCAACCCAACGACTCATGCTATACTTTGCTTAGTCATAAGGTTTCTGGATTTCATCACTTGCAAAGCAAAACTAAATGGATTCCAGTGAGATATGCAATTGACCTGATGCTACGACCTGTGACAAATCCCCACACCTTTTTTCAACCTTGACATTGAACAGGGTACTAATCTCAGGGGTGTGATGACATCCTTGTCAATGTGAAATGATAATAAATCAATGCATGGAAGAATGTTAATCAAAGACCAAATCTGAGAGTGAAGCATTGCTAATAGTTTGGCAGATAATAAAAGTTCAAGACAATCTGTTGGAGTTACTAACAGAATCAATTGTGCAACCTCATTTTAGATTTCAGTCTCTTTATACTGCGAACTTCAGCAACTTTATTCTTCTGTTCTGTTACCACACTATACTTGCAACCTTCCTTTGTAAATAAATTGCTTATATTCCAACTTATAGAATGTTTAGGCACAGGGAAATAATACAGTATTTATTGTATAGATAATAAAAAGCAGGAAATAATAGAGAAACTGCCAATCTTGCGGCATCAATAAGGAGAGAAAAACATAGTTAACTTCAACCAAATTAAGAGTTGACTGGAATAAACGTTGAAAGGATATGTTATGATCATTTTCCTTCAACAGAGAAATACTTGATTAATGGTTGTTAGTGCTTTTTATTCTGATATTTTTAGACAGTATGAGATAAATTTGAAATGTGTGTCATGGTAATAATACAACAGAGGAGTGAGATGATGCTACAAAAATCTGAGCAGTTTAATAATATTCCTTCAATTATATAATACATCACATCCTTGGAACACACTTGAAGTGCAATACCTTTTATAGCATGGAGAAACAGTGATAATTTCTTCCTGTGTACTTTTATATGTTAGTGAAATGGTGCAAAACGTGAGTTTTAAACTTGAATCAAATGAATTAGCAATGAAATTTGTGCTGAGGTATGATATCAATGACATTTGGGCTTTGTGTTTATTACAGAAGGTTATCATAGATAGTATATTACAATACTACAATTACATAATTTTAAAGTAGAAATATAAATAAGCAATGTAAGCCAGATATATTACCCTTTTAGTTTGACGATTATGCCTGAAGGGACAAGAACTGGACTTTGTTACTTGTAGGTAATGGGCCTACACCTACCAATAGTTGCAGCCACAGGGAAGAGTCATTCAAGATAATGCTAGATAAAAGTAATTGATCACAGATTATAAGGTTACATTCAGAGTGTAAATTATCATGAGAATATTTTGGTCTAGACTTTAAGACTACATTTTGACATAAAATAGTGCTCTGCTGTAGATGTTTGTTGGGCTAGGAAACAGGAAAATTATATGGTCTTGTGTGTTTGTTCTTTGTCTTCCATACAAATGATTTGCTTTTATCTTTATCAACAGTTCCAATGTCACATTAAGTACCATTGATATGTAGCTCGACTAAGTCAATCGAATGGCATAAATGCAAATACTTTTGGTTGCTTGGATCATTCAACAAAATGTTGGTATAGTTTGCAATAATTCGATTTTATTAGCTTTTGAAAATACAGAGATAAAATATACACAACAATATTAAAGGAAACAATATAAAGTAATAAAATTCACTCTGCACATTTCTGAAATTCCTTTAGGTGTGATAAGAGCTTAAAACCACTTAAAAGATATGTATTAACATGTTAAGTGTCTGTTTTATAGTTTCTGGGTCTTTAATAATTTTCTGGGTTTTTAAACTGATTCTTGACTGACAATTTCTTAACGGCATCAATGTTTTTATATCTTGCAAAGTTTGACTTTCACAAGAACTGAATAAGTTGCATGTGAAGACAACATCTGGGGTCATCAGCATCAAAGTTTTTCGATTTTCACTCCAAAATACCATCAAGTGTTATCTCATTGCAATGATTTTATAAACAAAAATTGTGTCTACTGATAAATTGCTAGGTCCACTTCCAGCAAAATCTCCAGTCTTTTAGTAGTCTTTACAATTTTCTTCCATGCTCCATTTTTTGTTGGTTTCTTCATGGCTACCACTCTGAGCTTTTTTGATCTTGGCATTTCGGTACCATGGATTTACCTTAATTTAATGTTCTTTAATTCAAATTGAGACCTGCAAACGTTTGAACAAGCTATATGTGTATGTGAGTAGATAACTCTATCATTAAATGCATTTTACATCTAAGATTACTGTAATATGTGTATTATAGACGTTATAAACCCGTTCTATCCTAATGGTAAGGGTACAATGGCTTATCTAATAATGGCTGTGGCTGATTTCTGTATATAGTATGTCCAGTTCTTCCCGTAGTGAATAGTGCAAAGACAATAATGGTGATATTATTGTTGGTGATGATATATATACATTCAGATTGAATTGTTCTCTTTTGATAGAAACATTCAAAGATACATAATTAACGTAGCGTTGAGAGGGTTTCAGTAAAACTTCTTATGCATTTGCATGAAAATGTCATCAATTGAGATTACCACCATTTTTTTTCCGTCTAAGCCAATACATAAACCAAGGGTGCAAGACAAATTAGACTGGAATGTTCCTACCAACATCATTTGTGTTATTTGATTCATAGTAAACCAGAAGTAAATGTGTCCTACATCAGTACTTTCACTGAAAAGCTACATTATCCAGAATACCAAGGCCTTTTATTTGCAGCCTTCAGCTAAAATCTTATAAAAATTGTTTCTGACATGGCAGTTGGGAATAATCGTGGAATTTGCAGGTGCCACTTGTGCCACACCTATTACAAAGGTAATTTTCAAAACAAGTATACATCAAACACAAACAGAAGTTGTTGGAAAAGGTCTGGCAGAATCTGTGAAGAAAAATATCAGAGTTAACGTTTTGGTTCCGGTGACCCTTCCTCACCAGACCCAAAATGTTAACTCTGATTTTTTTCTTCACAGATGATGACAGACCTCCTGAACTTTTCCAGCAACTCCTGTTTTTGTTCCTGAATTACAGTATCCACAGTTCTTTCAGTTTTTATTAGGTATAATAAAGAAGAGGTAATAGTTTTGATAATGGGGTTGAATGAATGTGTTAACTCACATATTTGGGTACAATCAAGGATTTTTGCCACATAACCAAAAAAAGCTTTACAAGTAAAGGTCAGGGGAAATTGTAAAGTAGTTACCCAGAAACCAGTAAGATTAATAAGATTTTCTGGGAAAATAACATCTATCTTTTTTATAGCATTAAGTTAAAGTATTCATTGTCATGATAGCGGAAAAAAATGATTTTTTCAACTATTTAAATGATATAACATTATTCAATTATATTAAAGTAAGAAGGGTCCCAATCTGATATATCAACTCTCCTGCTCCTCTGATGCTACCTGGCCTGCTGTGCTCCTCCAGCTCCACACTGTTTTTCTGATCTCAGCATCAGCAGTTCTTACTATCTCTGAGTCAATTTTTGATTTCCATTTTCTAATTTTTAACACTAAGAACATTTCATAGACTCCAATGCTTTTTCAAAAAGAACATTGATTTAGCATGGCCACAGTGGCTCAACCTGTTGTCAGGTGACCTGTTTATCACTAACAATAAACAAAACATAATTTAGTTAAAATTGGCATGCCATCAAAATGGCTAAAACCAGTCAGACAGATCTGTGTCCTTTCTTTGATTTACATCTTTCTGTAAGTTTCACATGTTGGACTGAAAGTTGACTGCTGATTATCCAGCTTTAAAAAATAGTGAAGGCCGACTCGGGAATATACAGAGGAACTATACTTCAGACAACAGCTTTTGGGCAGAGAGAGAGAGAAGAAAATTCATTCATAACACCAGAAATGGAAGGCTTATTCTCTTTATCCATATTTCTCTCAGGATCTCAAAAAAATAGCACCTGATGAAAAAGGAAGTTGGAGAAACATCCACTCATTGAAAACTCAAAGATACCTACAAATTTTGCCACTGCTGAGGATACAAGACAACAAATACACTAATATGGTTGCAGACTAAAACCAAATCAAGGACTTTAAGTAAATTTTTAAAACTGCACAATCTTGATATGCATTTTTGTAGGAGATAATTTTTTCTTTTCAAATTTTATGCCTGTTTTGCGTATGTGTTTGCTGTTGTATTTTATTATTTTTCTCAGACTTCATAAGTAATAACATTCCTGTTTATCTCACACAAGAAAACATTATTAATTAAAAACTGAAAGAACCGTGGATGCTGTAAATCAGGAACAAAAACAGAAGTTGCTAGAAAAGCCCAGCACATCTGGCAGCATTTGTGAAGAAAAAAATCAGAGTTAACATTTTGGCGGTTCAGAGGAAGGGTCACTGGACCTGAAACGTTAACTCTGATTCTTTTCTTCACAGATGTTGCCAGACCTGCTGAGCTTTTCCAGCAACTTCCGTTCATGAAAACATTACAATTGACTCTTTAATTTTGAATATTATCATATTTTATTGAAGTGTAATACAGCTGTGTGCTATAAAGAATTTTTAAAGAAGTTGTTACACTAATGAAGGGATTAAACAGAGCGGAACTGATTTATCCCGCATGATCTCGTTATAACACTATTTCACAACTTACTTCTCAAATCTCAACCAGTGTCACTAATACTGAGTCAATTGTCCAATGGCCAACAACCTGTGTTGTTGACCCATCAACACCAAACAAAACACTCAATTTCTGTATCCTTCAAAGCTACCTAACCCATCTAAAACCTAGCCTTCCTCTTAATGTTTTAATGCATATATTCTTTGCTGACAAATCTTTGTTCAACTTTACCATAACTCCAAAGCACAAGTTTCATCATATAGCTTTCACTTTGTCTCTATAACTGTGCAGAAGTGCAAAAGAAACAGTGTGAATAAATAGGAGTTTACTGATAATTTCAGATTTGACAGTGGAGCAGGAGCAGTACTAAGGGAATTTCAACCTAACATTTGAATCTCTTCAGTCTCGTTTCCATACTGGCTACAAAACTGTAATGACTCTTGACTCTAATCAAGCTTACAGATAATGCCAACTGTAACAATGGAGTACATTTCCACTTCTTTTTAGATTTTGCTGCTGCCTTTGACATGATTTATTGTGCTACCCTCCTGCAATGTCTCTCCTGCACTGTCCAACTGTAGAGTTACCCTGACTTGGTTCTGGATTTATCTGTCCAAGGCATCTTCTGTGCTGGCTTTCCTTCCTTTCCTTGGCATGTTGGTTCAAGTGCCTGTGCCCTTGTCTCCATCCAAACTTGAATATTCCAATGCTGTCCCAGATATCCTTCACATTCCATTAACTTCAACTAATTAAAAATTGATGTTTTCTACAATAAATTCCACTCATGCATTATTTCCATCTTTTTCAATCTGCATTAGCTCCTGGTCCATCAACACTTTTAATATAAATGGGCTCTCACATCCCAATATCTCCTTATTTTGTTCAACTATCACTTTCATTTGATTATACGTCCCTAAAATGCCATGCAATGTTGTTTCTACAATTAAGACATCATTTGCATACACAGTGAGCAAAGTCTCTCCACCCCTCCACAGCTAATAGTTTTCCACTACAAAGAGCAAGTTTTCAATTTGATTTTCTCAGATCCAAACTGGAAAATATCTTTACCTATTGGATTCAATATGAGTCAGTTAGTTCATCTGGCTGGACAGCTGGTCAATACTGCCAACAGTGTGGGTTTAATTCCTGCATCTGCTCAAGTTACCAAACAGGACTTTCCTGCTCCACCCTTCCTCTTGCCTGAGGTGTGGTGACCTTCAGGCAAGCCACTACCTGTTTTCTCTCTCTATTGTGAGATAGCACTCTATAGTCTATTAAAACTCTGATAGCATTTACATGATATTGTTCTATCCACTCACTGAGACAGTGTATGTACCTTTGCAACTACGTACTTTAGACATCATAGAATTCATTTTGCAGGTGAAGAAAGCATTAATAGAAAAAGATTTTTGAGCTAAATGCAGATTGCAAAATTAATTGCTCAGCTAATTTAGAGTTGTAACTGTAAGAACGACCTGCTTGTCTCCATAAACAGATAAGACTTTCCCATGTCGGGCATTTGTGCTTGACAGTGGATCTGACATCTTGTTCATATTGATTTGTCTGTTCATGCCTAAGTGAGCTATCTGTGAGCTAAACTTGGTCATTACCTTCACTATGATGTGTCTAATAAAACCCATGTGGTCATGAGAGTTTGCTCTTCTCTCTCCATGGAGAAGAGATGTGGCTCTCTTCCTTCTCACCAAAAGGTACCTTACATGAGTGATGTTTTTCGCCATTATAAATCCATTTTGCTCTCTTGCTGTGGAAGAGCTTCAATTTCTTAAAAGTTGTCGTGGCACTGGCAGCAGTCTTAATCCATTACAGTTTGCAAGTTTGAGTTTATATTATGGTTTGTTGTTTTTGAATACTGCCCAATATTCCACAGATGTGGGAGCTGTTTGCGTGCCAAAGGCAATCCACTGCCTTTTGATATTACTTTAAGGAATAACTCAATTTCAGTCTTCTTGAAGCGTACTTTGTCATTTGCTTTCTAGCATGCATTTTTGAGCTCTCATTGCCAACAGTAAAAAAGTCTACTCATTGAGAAAAGCTAACTGACTCATTTCCAAATTTTTAAGCAGATTTATTTGTGTGATGTGACTTTGCTTAAAATAAATGACAACTTATGCCAGCAGCATTTCTTTAGCCTTAGCTGAAGTGAAATATGCAATATTTTGTATTAATTGATAGTAACACTGTCAAATCAGATCCAAACCAGTCACTGAGACACAAATCAAAACACCTTTGTTTTGGATAACAACCCAGCCTTATAGTTCCTTTCACACACCAGTCACAACTGTTCCTTTACATCTTCCCATTACATCTATCAGTTAATTAAGTAATCAATCAATTAACACCATCTCCTTACTACTTACAATACTGACAGATTATCCTCTTTAATACTTCTAAGGCATATAAAAACAACATTTGTGATGTTCTTGTGGTGCTGTTGTAGTGTTCTTACCTCTGGATCACAAGACCAGATCCAACATGCCCTGGGTGTGTAGCATAACATGCCTGAGTAAGTTGATTGAAATAACTAAATATAATCTGTACATAATAAGTAATGAAAACTAAACACTTTTTAATATTCTACATTTTGCCTTGTCATACAACTGAACAGTAACAAAATTGTTTATTATTCATATTCCACACAATGCAGTCAACCTTCCATATCCCCCTTTCTTGAAACTAACAAAAAAAAGTTGAACCACAAATTAACCCACAAAGTGTTGGATGTTTCTTCATAGTTTTATAGTTCCTTATACCACCAATGATTCCTCCTCAAGAATTCCAATAATTCCTTGGAGCAAACATCTCTTTTATGAGAGAATTTGACATGTGAAATGTGCATTATCCAACTTGGTTTTGGAACAGAAGAGGAAACCTCTTTTCTTTCTAATGCTTCATAAATTCTACATCATGACAGCCCTTAATTCTTGTGGTAACCCCAGTCTGTTCTATTGTTCTTGAACTTGGCAAACTATGATCTCTAGGCACACTCTTACCTTGTCCTGGATCTGTCAGTACAAGATCCCTCCATGCTATGATCAGAATTCCTTACAAAGGGTCACACTCTTTTTCAAGTGCTATGTTTCCTTCTAGTAGCACTGTGTTTAACGGCCTAACACATCTTTACCTTCATTTTGCCAATTCATTGTCACTCACCAGATTCTGTCGAAAGACTAGCAACCTTTGTGTCCATGCCATATTTAAAAGCCTGCTGTTCACCTGGACGAGTATTCACATTCCGAAGCTACCCTGCTCAGTCAAGGACATTTTTAAAAAAATGTTGGAGAAAGGTAAGATGGTGCTGCATTAGGATCCTGGAAGCTCTGGTCGAGGGGGTGTGCAAAGAAGACTGTGCCAGTGGGTCCTCACTCTGGCCTGAGGTTGTCACGTGAATGAGCATCATCTCCAAGGTCTGGATGAAGTGCCAGCAGAGCCATGAGAAATTCAATGACATTCTCTGTTCTGCCAGGGTAAGTGGTGCACTATTCACTCTGCTAACTCACACTCACTCTATATCTGCCTCTGTGTTCACCTTCTATCAAGGATCATCTCTACTACTGTCTCTATTGCATGTAACAAGAAAATCACCTTATTGCTTGACAAAAGCATTAAAAGATAGAGCGAGATACTCTTGATGTTGATTAGCTGGACTTATTGTCTGATTCTGCCACAAATCTCACCATAGTTCATGTCATTCAGATCCTTATAAGCTTCTGCCCACTGTTTGTCTATCACTACCTGTAAACCTTATCTAGACATTTCTACGCTGTATCCTCTTCTCATTAGCCTAAGCCAAGGCAACATGGTTGGCCTGCTAAGATACCAGCAAGCATCTCATCTATTGTCACATGACTTCTTTCAAATGCCTGGTGATGAATTTTATCAGATATTGGTTAAGTGTCAGTTTCAGAGACTGTTTATCTCCCCAAGAGCTGGATTTATGAATTTGTTTTCCATTACTCATCTCATTAGCAACGTACCACGCAGTCTTGTTCCCAGTTTGTCATACCTTCTCTCTCACCACAGGTTAAAGTACTTGCTATTGCCAGGATGTCCTGACTTTCCTGGTGTTGGTGCAATTTTTAAACCCCAGTCATGTGCCAGGTCAAGCGCTGTCAGTCAGGGGTTATTCCTCATAATGCATATAGTGGGAGGGGAAACAAAAAACAAATGCTTCCCAGGACAGGCACGTGCCCAGTTGACACGTCATTGCAAATCCAAATGTACTTTAACTACAATCAGTGCTATTTAAGAAACAAGCTCCGGGCTTACCCATCCTTCATGCCATCCCACGTTAAAACGTTTCCAAGAAATCGCTGCTCTTTTCCTAATGCCCAGTGCAGTCTAACATCTCAAATAAAATAAAACATAGAACTGTGAATGCTGGGGAGCTGAAACAAAAAACAGAAATTGTTAGAGAATTGCCACAGGTAGGGCAGCATTTGTGGGAAGAAAGCAAAATTATCTTTTCCAGTCCAGTAACTCTTCATCAGGACTGATGATTAAACAAACAAAAGCTGCATTTGCCTTTCAAGAGACACAAATGTACAGCCTTGAGGGATCACTGTACCTGGCACTCATCCACTGAAACCATGTATCAATTCAGTCCTGTCTGACTTGTTTTCTCTGACACTGTAGCACTCTATCATGCTGAATATGATGCTCTTCCTACTCAAAGTCCTCTTACTCCTCTAGGAAGAATGCTGCTGCTTTCTTAGCTCTTCAGATTGTATCCCGATCCCTCATTGCCTGCTCCATTCGTGCAGAGAACAATATGCTAGTACAATGTCTGGGATAAGCTGCAAGCTCTCTGTAGACAAAATTAAACACCAGAAATTTACCTTTAGCAAACATATCATTTGATCCAAAATGTCAGCCATGGAAGTATGAGCTGATTGTGTCTATGCTCAGCCTCAGTCAGAGGATTACGTAACAAAGTCGTCAGCCATGGTTTGCAGAGGGTAGCCCTCAACTCCTGTTAACAATAACCCTAAAGTATCTGAATGCTAAAATGAAGCAGGAACCTGAGAATTCTCAAGGGTCTCATGGCATTTCCTAGGTGTATGATGTGGTGTATGATGTAGTGTTGATGGTCACAGACGGCTTGTATATTGATGGAATGGAAACTTCTCTATTGATGAAATCAGCGTCACTATAACATGGCACTCTCAAAGCAACCTGTGTATAACCTATAGCACCCTGCAAATTGGGGGGAGCCAGAAACATTGGCAAAGTCTGCTGCCCTGCTGGGGAACAAGAGGAAGCACTGTGACTGGTAACTCTATTTATAGCCTTGACATGTTTGTGGATTCAGGATTGACGGACCCCACACAAGTCCCTAGTGGCTCTTTCGAAAGCTACCAGTTACAATAAAGTTTAGCGCTGTATTCACCTTGATGGCCACTGCTTTAGAATGATAACTCACTCCTTTAGTCCTGTTTCAGCAGGTGGCATAGTCGGTGATAGTGTCCTGCGACATCTTCAATTTATGTTTGCACTGTGCCTCATTCATCTGGAGGAAATGGCATCTCCTATATCACTCTAAAGGTTCCTCAGTGGTGACCTCTTCAAGTGGAGGTTGTTCAATATTCATTGGAAGTTGTTGACTTCCTGTGCCAGCACCCCTAACTCAGGGTTGTCTCTCTGAGGAATACTTCTGTTTGCTTTTATTGAAGTCTTCAGTGTGTTTGCTGAATGAGCTGCTGGCACATTATGGAAGTATGACATTGACTTAACATGATGCAGGACGGCAACATGTACACCCCTGTGGCTGATGACTGCTCACAACCAGGACAAGCTGCCTAGTTTTTTGGCCTGTGTTAAAATGCAAGTCAAGATAGTCATAGAATCATACAGTCATATAGCACAGAACAGACACGTCGGTCCAACCAGTCCACATCAGCCATGTGCTTGTGCTTGGCTTAGGTCCCTCTAAACCTTTCTATTCATATACTTACCCAAATGTGTTTTAAACATTGTCGCTGTACCTCCATGCATCACTTCCTTTGGAAGTTCATTCCACATAAGAACTAGTCTCTGCGTAAAAAAATTGCTCCTCATGTTCAACAATAACCTCAATAGGAGCTCAACAATGCTCAATCTGCCCCTGTTTGCAAAGCGTTTCCAAGAAAGGTGCTGCTGCATTGAAAATTGCAGGATTGAAGTGCAGAGCAATATTGTAAATGAGTGGAAATGTCGAAAGGCTTGTACATTTCCAACATCAGTGGACAGGGACCATTGGATGCCCTCACTCTGACTTTCATGCCAGGAATTGTCGACATCTAGTTTCTAACTGGAACATGGGAGAATGGAAAACTGCATATAAATGATGCAAGCTTAGGGTATGAAGACATGTTAATGCATGCAAATTGATGCAAATAGACTTATTGCTGCTCGCTAGCAAGATTCATATTTCTGTTCAACGCTTGGTTGGAAAATTGGACATTTTGGTCTTTATATCAACAATCCCATAATCGTCAATCTCTCTCCATTTCTCCAACTTTCTCACCAATGCCCATTCATTTTAGTGAGTTCAGAATGTTATCATCTCAAACCCTGAAGCAGGCAAAAAACTCGAATTTCTTAATTTTACTTTGGTTCTTATGTTTTGAACAAATTCGGTGACATTTTATCCAATCTACTCCACACACTGCATGTGTTTCCATTGTACAATAACAGATAATTTTTTAAAAAATCATTGAGTGATGCATGTTTTGTTGGCTGGGCCAGTATCTATTACCAGTCTGTAACAGCTCTTGAGAAGGTGGTGATGAGCTGATTTTTGAAAATGCCATCAAATAAGTCTATGATAAACCTTTCATTACTAGACTGAAGATCTTGTAACTAGTATAACTCCTTCTGCCTAATCAGTATCATCATCTTATCCTTTTGAATCTTCCATGTTTCACATATTTTGAAAACCTTGTTTTTCCATTTATTTTCCACTTATTGTGTAATGATATTTGAATTCATATGTAAACTATTTGTTGACTCCACCCTGAGAACTCCTGGGAGTCATCCTTCTGTTATAGTTCCCTTGTTTCTGGGCACTGTTGGGGTTAAACACTACTGATATCTTGAGGTTGGTTGGCTCGCCGAGCTGGTTTGTTGTTCTGCAGATGTTTCGTTACCGTGCTTGGTAATGCCCTCAGTGCAGCCTCTGATGAAGCGTCAATGCATTTTCCTGACTGGTTTTTAAACTCTGGGGTCCATAGCGATGGATTGCAGGAAAACACACTGACACTTCATCAGAGGTTGCACTGAGGATGTCACCAAGCATGGTAACAAAACGTCCGTGGAACAACAAACCAGCTCGCAGAGCTAACCAACCTCAAAACCCACTACCTGAGCTACAGATCTACTCCAAAACCTTAGACTACTATTTTCTTGTTAAAGTAACTTTAATACATAGAGATAATGGGAACTGCAGATGCTGGAGATTCCAAGATAATAAAATGTGAGGCTGGATGAACACAGCAGGCCAAGAAGCATCTCAGGAGCACAAAAGCTGACGTTTCGGGCCTGGACCCTTCATCAGAGCTACCCACTTTTTGTAGTGATGTATGTATGAAAACGGCTGTGCCACAATCCACCAGCAGATGGAGTCCAGGTACCACTAACATATTGTTGGGTGAAACCGAGCTGATAGTGGACTGGCAGCTTGCTTCTCAAACAGGTTTAATTGCTTCTAGCATTGATGTTTCCTGGTAGTCAGTCAGGTTAAATTACTCCCTTAAGAATTCTGATTTTGGACAGGATTGTTTTTTGGATATTTCACCTTTCAATAAGTAAAAAGATTTTGCATAAATTATTTTAAATTTTAATTTTTATCATGAATTACACAAAATGGTTAGGGTTACTATCCATATAATCATCTCCAGTGCATGTGCTTAAGTAACTTTGCAGTGTAAGCCAGAATTTTGTTAATATTATGTAAAGCATATTAATTGTCCTGGTTTATGTCTTTTTTTTGTTAGTAGAACGGATTCTAATGTGGCAATATCACAATTGCAGACTCTATTCCCCTTGATACTAGCAAAGGAAGAGTTGCTGTAAGGCAAATGGACTGAAATCAATTATCCAGTTGCTTCTATTTTATAGTTGAGAAAGGGAAATGGACTGACCTATTTTTCACACATATGTTCTGAACATAGAACATAGAATAGTGCAGCACCATGTCTGTGTTGACCATGATACTATTTTGAAATGACCCCATCTATCTTCACATGGCCCATATCCCTCTAATCACTGTCTGTTCACGCACCAATTTAAATGCTTCGTAATATTGTTATCATTTCTGCTTCTACCACATCCCCTGGCAGCATGTTCCAGGCAGAGAACACCCTCTGTGTAAAAACTTTGACCTCACACTTCTCCTTTAAACCTTCCCATCTCAGCTTAAATCTTTGAACCTTTGTATTTGACATTTCCACCCTAGAAAAAAGACAGTGTGGTGACCAGAACTGCACACAATACTGAAATTGAAGCCTAATTTAAATTTCAATCTTTATACCCAATGCCCCAACTGATAAAGGCAAGCATGCCATATGCCTCTTTTACCATTTTATCCACTCGTATTACCACTTGCAGTGAATTATAGACTTGCACCCCAAGATCCCTCTGTACATCAATGCTGTCAAGGGCCCTACCATATACTGCATACTTACTCGTGCATTTGACCTACCAAATGCGTCACCTCACACTTATCCAGATTAAATATCATCTGCCATTTCTCTGTCCAACTTTCTAACAGATTATATCCTGCTGTATCCTTTGATACTTCCACATTATCCACAACTCCACTAATTCTTGTGCTGTCTGCAAACCTACTAATCAGACCACCTGCATTTTTGTCCAAATCATATATTGCCAACAGCAGAGTAGGATGACCAATAAAATGCTGGCCAGCTGACGATGCCAATGTCCCACGAGTGAATTAAAATAAAATCCCAGCACAGATCCTTACTACACACCACAGTCTCCAGTCAGAAAACATAACTCTTCACACTACCCTCTGTTTTCTATAACTAAGCAAATTTTGTATCCATCATACCAGCATACCATGGATTACATATGACTTAATCTTCTGGGCCAGCCCACCATGAATGACCTTGTCAAATGCTTTAGTAAAGTCCAAGTAGACTACCTCTACTGTCATATCATTATCAAATATCTTCATCACATCCTCAAAAAACTCAATCAAATTTCTGAGACAAGACCTCCCTTGCACAAAACCATGCTATCTATCCCTAATAAGTCCATTCTTTTCCAAATACGAGTAAACCCTGACCCTAAGAATCTTCTTAAATAATATCCCTATAACTGATGTAATGCTCACCAGCCTATGATTTACTTCATAATCCCTGTTATCATTCTTAAATGAAGAAATAACATTGGCTATCCTCCAGTCTTCTGGAACCTCACCTCTGGCTGAAGTGGTTATTACAATCTGTTAAGACCCTGGCAATCTCCTTCTTTGCCTCCCTCAGTACCCCGGGATATGTCCCCTCAGAGCCTGGGACTTATCCACCTTAATGTTTTCAAGACAGCCAATACTTCCCCCATATCTAGCATGCCCTCAAGGTCAAAATACTGCTAATTGATCTTACCATCATTCATGCCTTTCTCTTTGTTGAATACTGACATGAAGTAGTCGTAAAGGTCTTCATCCACTTCCTCTGGCTCCGTGCATCAATTGCCTCCTTTGCCTCCTTTGTCCTAGATTGGACCTACCCTTTCACTAGCTACCCTCTTGCTTCTAATGTACATATAAAATCCTTGGAATTTTCCTTAATCTTACTTACCAAGGAAATTTCATGGTGCCTTTAAGATCTTTTAATTTCTTATTTAAGTCCTTTCCTTCTTTCTTTATATTCCTCAAAGATTTTGCTGATTTCAGTTTCTTAAACTCCATTTATGCTTCCTATGCCTTCTACACAGTGATGACACCGAAGAATTTATGGGCTTGCAGGAGTAGGCTGGCAGCCAGCGCATGGAGCTCCGAACAAACAAGAGATACGATGTACAATTGAATGCTGATCAGCTTGCATGGCATTTTTTCAGCTTTGGGCAAGTTGGAGGGCAGTCCTTTTACCCAGAGATTAATTGCGCTATTGAAATTGACAATGAAAGCTTGGTTCCCAACACTGCTGGCAATTTACTAGTGGCAGACCGATCCTCCATCTTGTAGGAGGATTGCTGATGATCATTGACATTGTGGGCTTTAGTGAAATGTGGGATCATAACCTTTTCATTGAGTTTTCTGTGATTTACTTATGGGTCTCCCAGTGGCTCCGGCCACTTCAGTGACAACAGACAATTGCCTTTAACAACCAGCTCTCCCCCAAGGTCAATGTAACTTGTCTGACTGGCTACAACATCGTCTGCACAGCCATTGCTGTGAGGTGTCCAGGCCTGCATCCTTTCAGCTGGTACACACAAGAACTGTCAGTCCCATCAGTACACTCCAGTTGAGGGGATATTGCTTTGAATCTCCTGTCCATGTCGATTCTTTCAAGAGAAAAACACGAACTGTATCTGGAGTTTGGGATACAATCTACAAGGGGTGGCTGCTTTTAATCAAGAAATTGTTAACCCCTTAGTATGTCAAACAGCATTCTCTGTTTGAGATTTATTTAGGTGTAACCTGCAATTATTTTGTTTCTCTAGTAGTCCCTTCGGAAAAAAAAACACACTTTAAATTAAGGGTTAAACTGCTCATTGTATTTCAGGATAAAAAGAAAAAAGGTAGCAATATTGATTAAGAAGAGCATTGCTGTTCTGGAGAAAGAGGATGTCCCAGCGGTTAAAGGAGAGAATTAACTGAGATAGGACTAAGGAACAAAAAATGTGGAATTACATTGTTTAGTATAGTCCATAGACCGCAAACTAATGAGAAGGATGTAAAGAAACAACTCTTGAAGATAGACTAGTGACGATATAAAAACAGGGGTTAACATTCTTAGATTGTTTTCAGGAGAATTTACTACAGCAGAATGTGTCCAACCCTGTAAGAAAAAAGGCCCACTGGACCTGGTTCTGGGAACAAAATAGGCCGAGTAGAGCAAATGTGAATGGAGAAGCATTTAGAGGAAAGGGTAATTGCACCATAAAGTTTAAGACGATGATGGAAAAACATCCTTCACACTTCCTGCAGACCAAGTGTAGCAGCTATGTCCTTTAGGAATCAACCAGTTCAGTTCGTAGTGCTACTGCTAAGCCACTTTTGGCAATGGACAGTGAAATCCCTCTCCCAGACTAAATTCTGTGCCTTTGCCACTCTCAGTGCTTCCACTAGGCAGTATCTAACATGAATGAGCAAAGGTTTATCTGCCTAGTGTTTTTGTGTTTGTTGAGTGGGGCAGGGATGGGGCAGCAGTGGTCTGTGGTAATCAGGAGGCAGTTACCGTGCCCATGTTTAGCCTGGTGCCATGAAACCACATGAGGTTCAGAGCCAATGTTGAGGATTCCCAGAGCAACTCCTGATTATACCACTTTGTCACCACCTTTTCTGGTATGGCGATGGTGTTGACCGGAACATTGTATGTAAAGTATGATTTCCTGTTTTCGTTGAGTATGTCGACGTCAGTCTGTTGTATGAGTGGTCTGTGAAACAGTTTGTTACTTAACCCCATGTATTAATAGGGACAGTTTTGCAGGGTTGACAGGGCCCTGCTTGCTGCTGTAATTTCTGGTGTCTTAGTCAATGGCATTTTTTTGTCTTTATACTTTATGGCAGTTGATGCAACTGAGTGGTGTGTTAGGGCAATTACAAGCCAATCATAAAGTTATGGGTTTGGTATCACATGTAGGCCAGATGAGATAAGGCTAACATCTCTGAAGGGGATTAGTTTTTCTACTGAGTTCACATTCCATTATCTGTTGTGTTGAGGTTCATATCTGGATCTGCAGGACATTACCAGGATTTCTAGATTACCAGTGCAGTGAAAATACTGCTAGGCCATCACCTCTTCTCGAATAAGTCACGAACAATGTCTGAACATATAGTATAAGCAATTAATTATGCACTCAGATATTAGAATTTATTGAGAGGAACATAACTTTCAGGAGCAAAGAGGTTGTGCTTAACTTGTATATGAGCATAAGATGTTGGAGCAGAATCTGCTCCACCATTAAGTGATTAATCTAATAAATCTCAGCTCCACTTTCCTGCCATTTCCTCATAACTTTTAATTTCCATGCTGATTAAAAGTTGATCTTGTTAAAACTCAGAGAATTATGTACTTTCTGGGTTCCACCCATTAGGAAGGAATGGGAATGCATTGGAGCAAATGCAGAAGAGGTTTACAACAATGGTTCCAGGGATGAGAAACCGCAATATCAAGGAAAATTGTAGAAGTTGGTACTGAGAGAGGAAAAAGCTGAAGAAGGCTACTGGCCTGAAACACTAACTTTCCTGCTCCTCTGCACGGTCTGTTGTCTTCCTCCAGCTCCACAGTGTGTTATCTTAGATTCCAGCATTGGCAGTTCTTACAATCTCTGGACAGAATAGTAGTTCCCTTTCAAAAAAAAAACTATTGTGAACTAAAAGGCACAGATATTAGGTGATTTGTAAAAGAAGCAAATGTGAGGTGAGAAAAAAAGAACATTTCATACAGCGAGTAATCTGAAACCTCTTCTATGATTCGATTTATTGTCACGTTTCACCTAAGTACAGTGAAAAGTTTTGTTTGCAAGCATTACAGGCAGATCATTGAAAGCAAGAACATGAAGATCATAGGTAAAAAAAAACTTAGACAGAATGAGACACTTGGGCTATACCGCATAAGATATGCACTAGGCAAGAAAAACATTAACAAGATCAACATTATTTAAAGCTTAAGAGCCCATTCATCAGTCTAATAATGGACGAAGCTGTTCTTGAACCTGCTGATGCATGTGTTCAAGCTTTTGTATCCTCTGCCTGACAGAAGAGGTTGTAAGAGAACTTTACCAGGATGGGATAGATCTTTAATGATGATGGTAGCTTTTCTGCAACAATGAGATGCATGAGATCCATGGTTGAGAGTTTGGCTTCTATGATGATCTGGGCTATGCACACATTCCAGTTTCTCACAGCCCTGAGCAGAGCTGCTGCCATCCCAGGCCCTTATGCACTCAGACAGTCTGCTTTCAATAGTGCATCTGTATAAGTTAGTGAGTTTCCTTATGGAAATGCCAAATTTCCTGAGCTCCCTAAGGAAGAAGAGGCATTATTATGCCTTCTTGACCATCATAGCTATGTGGAGAGTTCAGGACAGATTGTTGGTGATTATCACTACCAGGAGCTTGACACTCTTAACCCTCTCAACTTCCACTGTGTTGATGTAGATCAGGGCATGTTCTTCTCCTTTCTTTCTGACGTCAATGACGAGTTCTTTAGTTTTGAGAGAAAATTTATTGTCATTGCACTAAGTCACTAAGCCCTCTAACCTCTTTCTGCATTTTGACTCATCATTGTTTGATATCTTATCATCAGCTAACTTGTTGATGGCGTTCATTCAAAATTTCACCACGCAGTTGTGGCTGTACAGTGAGTATAGCAGCATGCTGAGAACACATCCTTGGGGGAGTCCAGTGTTGACTGTTAGCTTGGAGGAGGTGCAGTTGTCTATCTTTCACTGATTGCAGTCTATTGGTCAGGAAGCTGAGAATCCAATTGAAGGTGGTTAATGCAAGACCTAGGTCTTGGAGTTTTGAGGCCAACCTGGAGGCGATAATGGTGTTGAAGGTGGAGCTGTAGTTGATAAACAGGAGTCTGATGGGTGTGCTTGTTGTCCAGCTGTTCCAGTGATGAGCGCAGGGATAGGGAAATGGCGTCCACTGTGAACCTCTTTCATCGGTAGGCAAATTGTAAAGGATCGAGGCAGCGTGGGAGCTTAGAGTTGATGTGGGCTATGACTTGCCTCTCGAAGCACTTCATGGTTATAAAGATAAGAGCCACTGTGCAGCAGTCATTAAGACATGTTGCATGTGCTTTCTTAGGTACTAGGATGATGGTAGTCTTCTTGAAGCAGGTGGGGGACTTCAGAAGATGTCAGTGAATGCTTCCACCAGCTGGTCTACACAGAATCTAAGTGCATGGCCGGGGATTCCACCTGGGCCCATCACATTCCTTGGGTTGACTCCCAGGCCATCTGCAGCAGTGCTTGAGGGAACAAGTCAGCTGGGATTGTCAGCGCAGGTGATACCACACAGTTGGCATTCTGCTCAAACTGTGCATGGACAGCTCATCAGGGAGGGATGTGTCTTTGTCTGTTATCTTGCTCTGCTTCATTTCATATCCCATTATGTTGTTTAGGCCTTGCTGGAATCCATATGATTGGTTTGGGCCTCTAAATTAGTCCAGTAGTGCCTCTTGGCATTTCTGTGGATTGTCACCTTGCTTTAGTGGTAAGACTTGAGTGTTCCATTTATCTTGAGAGTGATGCAGTCAGGAGTTCTCAACTCCTGGCATGGTCACCCATGGCGGTAATGTTGATGGTGAGGAACCAGACAAAGCACAAATCAAAGCAAATCCACAGTGTTGATTCAGGTGGAAGTTAGTTGTGTTATATCAAAATCTGTGACAGTGGTTAGAAGCTGCAGCAGTGGGGAGATCCCCAGTCGTTGAGATTTTCTTGACATTATACACTATTCAACACATTTCACTGCATTTTGCAACAAAGTACACACACAAAAAAAATCAAATCCTAAAATAAAAGATGTCCTGCACAAAGTATCTACCAAGAAAATTTAAGCCTACCCCACATACACAATGCTGGTCCTGTGGCAGTCAGTGAGAATTAAGACCTGGAAATCCCTACCTTTGGACTGGCATGTGGGGGGTGGAACAAAAACAGAAGTTGCTGGGAAAGCTCAGCAGGTCTGGCAGCATCTGTGAAGAAAAAATTAGAGTTAACGTTTCGCGTCCAGTGACCCTTCCTCAGAACTGCTGTCTTCAGTATCCAATCTTCTCGCCCGACATGGGGAAGGGACAAGAAAAAAATGCCCTAAAAATAGTCTGTTCCATCATCAAATTGCCTGGAAAATCACATCCAGTGGGCTCATTAATCTAAGTGAAACACAATCTCACAAGCTGGAGTGTATGAATGCACATTGATAGAGAACGAAACAATAGTCCAGAACAAAGAACTGTGGCCTAAGAACTCAGACACTTCAACATTGGTATTGTTATTCTGCAGGAGATTTGAAAAGCAGGTGAAGCTGATACTCACACCTTCTGGAGGGGAAAACCAGAGGATCAACACAAGATGCATGGAAATGGATTCACTATCAAGAACTAACTTCTCAACTATTCCCGGTTGGCATCAGTTGGTATCAACGATTGCCACATGACTCTTCATCTGCAATTTGCCATGACCCAGCAGGTAATGGCTGTGCTCCAACTGCTGATGGCCTTCAATGAGACCAAAGAAGACTTTTACTCCATCCTGGACACAATGCTCACCATATCCCTCAGGAAGATAAAATTATTCTCTTTGGAGATGTCAACACCAGGGTTAGAAAGATTGTCCAACTCTGGAAAGGAACCATCAGAAAGGAATTTAAACACCAATAGGAATTAACCAAGTTGTCATCAATAACATATTATTCCATCAAAAAGACAGATTGGAAACTTCTTGTTGGCATCCACAGTCGAAGCACTGGTGCACAATCGATTATGTTATTATTAGATCCCAAGACCTAAAGGACATCCTCATTACCAAAACAGTGCCCAGTGCAGATGATTCTGGACACTCATTGGCTCAGATATTCCTCATCACATGCCACCAGAAGCAGCTAAAGATGAAGAAACCCTTCAGAAAAAACTTCATTGTTAACTGGCTTCAAGGGCTGATCAAAGTAGCGAACTTCCAACAATACCTTCAAAATATTTCCAAACAGTTCATTCTAATGGAGTAGAAGAAACCTGGAAATAGCAGAAGACAGCCATCATCTCATGCTGTGAAGAAGCTATTGGCTGCAAGACCAGGAAATACCAAGAATGACCATTTGCCAAGACCCCATCGACAAGAAGAAGAATGCTGTCTGTGCCTGGCAAAACAACCAGTGAGGCAAAGAAGAGAACTTAACAAACAGCACAGGGGGAGTTACAAAGAAGAGCTAGGGAAACAAACAACTAATGGTAGATTGAGAAAGTGAAGGAGTGCTACTCCTTGCTGATAAGCATGATATCTGGGTTTCTTCAGGGCTATCAAGGCAACATATGGACCCAACACCTTTAGCCTCAAACCAGTGTGGACTCATAATAGAATCCTTTTGAGACACAGAGAAAACCAACCTTTGATAGGAAGTACATTTTAAAGAACTCCTAAACTTGGTACAATCATCAACGAGGATGTACTTGAGCGAATCCCTCAACTCATCAATAGGCACATGAAGAATGGAAAAGCTTCAGGAGTAGATGGGATTCCAGTAGAAATGTTGAAACTTGGAGGAGAAGAACTTTTCCACAATTTGCATTAATTGATCCTGAAAACCCGATATGTTGCTATCAACAGTGCCTTCAAGAAAGGAGACAGTGGACTGTGGGAATTATGAAGAAATCTTCCTACTCTCTGTCTCCAGGGAGCTGATTGCCCAAATCCTCACCAGGAGCCTTCTGCGAGGCTGTGAAGAAATCCTTCCCAAAAGACAGTTTGACTTCTGACCAAACTGTGGAATGATGGACATGACTTTCAGTTCTCAGCAACTCTACAAGAAATGGCAGGAACAACACCAACCACTCTATTTGGCCTTCATTGACTTGACCAAGACTTTAAGCTCAATCAATTGGGAGGCGCTATGGAAGGTCCTGTTGCCCAGTGAAATTCATCAACATCTTCCATCTCATCCACATCAAGATGTCAGTGACTGTCCTCGCTGACAGTAATATGACTGAAACCTTTGAAGTCAAAACTGAGATCAAGCAGTGTCATCAGACCCCTCCCCCATCCTTTTCTCTAGCCTCATCGCCACCATTCTTCACAAAAACCGGAAAAATAGCAGATGCCATAAAACAGATATAGAAACAGAAATGGCTGGAAAAAGCTCCAAAGGTTTGGCAATTAGTTCTGAGGAAGGGCCACTCGACCCTAAATGTTAACTCTGGTTTATCTGCACAGATGCTGCCAGATCTGCTGAGCTTTTTCATCAATTTCTGTTTTTGATACTCTTCTTCATCTTGTTAAGAACAAGCTTCCCAGTTGTTTGGACATTGTTTACAGGATTGATGAGACATCATTTCAACGTCAACTGTTGAAATTCAAGAAATAAATGACACCAACTTCACTTGTGAACTTCAGTATTGGATAACAATATCATCTCAGTTATCTCGTATGAGCATCTTCAAGCCGTGCTTAATGCCTTCGCTGTAGCATACTGAAGATTTGGTCTCAGTCTCAACCTCGAATCCATTACCAAATTCCATCATTAAAACCAATGGAGAAATCCTCCCAAACTGGAAACATTTCCCTTGTCTGGGAGCTCCCACTCATTTAAATCTGACATTGATGCAGAGGCTCAACACTGTATCCAATCCGTGAGTGCCACCATCAGATGCCTAATGATGAGTCTTCAATATCTGTGGCCTTGGTGTTGAAGTTAAGATCCTTGCATATAAGGCAGTCAACCTTTCAACTCTTCTATATGTTTCTGAAACATGAACTACATTTAGAAATTACCTCAAGACCCTTGAGAAGTGTCATCAAAGTTGTTTGAGATGGATTTTCCACACGAGTTTGGAGGGCAGGTGTACTAGGATTAACATCCTTGAAGTAGCCAACATCAAGGCTCTGATCATTTAAAACCAACTCTACTTGGCCAGCTACCAAAGCAGATCTTTTTCACCCAGCTCATGAAAGGCACACAAATAAAAGAAAAACAATGGAAACATTTCAAAGATTTCTTGAAAGCTTCCTCAGGAAATGCAAAATAGATGTCAACACTTGGGAGGCCCTTGCTAACAAAGTGTGGCGCTGGATAAACACAGCAGACCAAGCAGCATCTTAGGAGCACAAAAGCTGGCGTTTCAGGCTTAGACCCCTCATCAGAAAAGGGGTTGGGGAGATGATTCTGAAATAAGTAGGGAGAGAGGAGGAAGCAGACAAAAGATGGATAGAGGAGAAGATAGGTGGAGAGGAGAGTATAAGGTGGGGAGGTAGGGAGGGGATAGGTCAGTCCAGGGAGGGCATCAGGTCAAGGGGGGGGATGAGGTTAGTAGGTAGGAAATGGAGGTGTGGCTTGAGGTGGGAGGAGGACATAGGTGAGAGGAAGAACAGGTTAGGGAGGCCGGGATGATCTGGGCTGGTTTTGGGATGCAGTGGAGGGAGGGGAGATGTTGAAGCTAGTGACATCCATATTGATACCATTGGGCTGCAGGGTTCCCAAGCGGAATATGAGTGGCTGTGCCTGCAACCTTCAGGTGGCATCATTATTACACTGCAGGAGGCCCAGGATGGACATGTCATCTATGGGATGGGAGGGGCAGTTGAAATGGTTCGCAACTGGGAGGTGCGGTTGTTTATTGCGAACCAAGCATAGGTGTTCTGGAAAGCGGCCCCCAAGACTCCGCTTGGTTTCCCCAATGTAGAGGAAACCATAATGGGTACAGCAGATGCAGTGTACCACATTGGCAGATGTGTATGTGAACATCTGCTTGATGTGGAAAGTCATCTTGGGGTCTGGGATGGGGGTGAGGGAGGTGGTGTGGGGGCAAGTGTAGCACTTCCTGCGGTTGCAGGGGAAAGTGCCGATTGTGGTGGCATTGGAGCGGAGTGTGGAGCGGACAAGGGATTCCCGGGAGAGAGTGGTCTCTCTGGAAGGCAGACAAAGGTGGGGATGGAAAAGTGTCTTTAGTGGTGGGGTCGGATTGTAGATGGCGGAAGTGTCGGAGGATGATGCGTTTTATGCGGAGGTTGGTTGGGTGGTATGTGAGGACAAGTGGGATTCTCTTTTGGCTGTTATTGCGGGGGCGGGGTGTGAGGGATGAGGTGCGGGAAATGCAGGAGACTCAGTCCAGGGTGTTCTCGGCCACCGTGGGGGGGGTTTGCGATCCTTGAAGAACGAGGACATCTGGGATGTGCGGGACCGAAATGCCTCTTCCTGGGAACTGGGAATAGGGGATGGAGGTTTTGCAGGAAGATGGGTGGGAGGAGGTGTGTTCAAGTGACATGACAACTGACATGAAGGAAACTCCTGTATGAAAGGATTCAGTTATTTAAGAACGCCTGAAGTACGGCAAATGAATTGAAGAAAGGAATGTGAACAATCTCAAGATGAAGGACCAATTCTACCGACCGGAAACATCAGTTATAAACGTATGGTTAGAGATGTTATTCTCGGGTCGGGTTCATTATTCACATGAGAGCCCATAGAAGTCAGCAGCAGAGACACAAAATTTTGTAGTTTGCCTTCCAATACGCATATCCATCATTGACAGCTGATGATGGGTCTGGAATGCGCTGCTTGGCAGTGTTGTGGAAATAGGCTCAATTAAAACATTCTAAGAAGCATTAGATGATTACTTAAATGGAAAGAAAATGCAAATTAAGGAGGAAAAGACAGGATAACAAAGTGTGAAGCTGGATGAACACAGCAGGCCAAGCAGCATCTCAGGAGCACAAAAGCTGACGTTTCGGGCCTAGACCCTTCATCAGACAGGGGATTGGGGTGAGGGTTCTGCGATAAATAGGGAGAGGGGGGAGGCAGACTGAAGATGGAGAGAAAAGAAGATAGGTGGAGAGGAGAGTATAGGTGGGGAGGTAGGGAGGGGATAGGTCAGTCCAGGGAAGACGGACAGGTCAAGGAGTTGAGATGAGGTGGTAGGTAGGAAATGGAGGTGCGGCTTGGGGTGGGAGGAAGGGATGGGTGAGAGGAAGAACAGGTTAGGGAGGCAGAGACAGGCTGGGCTGGTTTTGGGATGCAGTGGGGGAGGGGAAGAGCTGGGCTGGTTGTGTGGTGCAGTGGGGGGAGGGGACGAACTGGGCTGGTTTTGGGATGCAGTGGGGGAAGGGGAGATTTTGAAGCTGGTGAAGTCCACATTGATACCATTGGGCTGCAGGGTTCCCAAGCAGAATATGAGTTGCTGTTCCTGCAACCTTTGGGTGGCATCATTGTGGCACTGCAGGAGGCCCATGATGGACATGTCATCTAAAGAATGGGAGGGGGAGTTGAAATGGTTCGCGACTGGGAGGTGCAGTTGTTTATTGTGAACTGAGCGGAGGTGTTCTGCTAAGTGGTCCCCAAGCCTCCGCTTGGTTTCCATAATGCAGAGGAAGCCACACCAGGTACAATGGATGCAGTATACCACATTGGCAGATGTGCAGGTGAACCTCTGCTTAATATGGAAAGTTATCTTGGGGCCTGGGATGGGGGTGAGGGAGGAGGCTGGGGGCAAGTGTAGCACTTCCTGGGGTTGCAGGGGAAGGGTCCAGGTGTGGTGGGGTTGGAGGGCAGTGTGGAGCAGACAAGGGAGTCATGGAGAGAGTGGTCTCTCCGGAAAGCAGACAAGGGTGGGGATGGAAAAACGTCTTGGGTGGTGGGGTCGGATTGTAGATGGTGGAAGTGTCGGCGGATGATGCGTTGTATCCGGAGGTTGGTGGGATAGTGTGTGAGAACGAGGGGGATCCTCTTTGGGTGGTTGTGGCGGGGGCGGGGTGTGAGGGATGGGTTGCGGGAAACGCGGGAGACACGGTCAAGGGCATTCTCAGCCACTGTGGGGGAAAAGTTGCGGTCCTTGAAGAACTTGGACATCTGGGATGTGCGGGAGTGGAATGCCTCATCATGGGAGCAGATGCGGCGGAGGCGGAGGAATTGGGAATAGGGGATGGAATTTTTGCAGGAGGGTGGGTGGGAGGAGGTGTATTCTAGGTAGCTGTAGGAGTTGGTGGGCTTGAAATGGACATCAGTTACAAGCTGGTTGCCTGAGATGGAGACTGAGAGGTCCAGGAAGGTGAGGGATGTGCTGGAGATGGCCTAGGTGAACTGAGGGTTAGGGTGGAAGGTGTTGGTGAAGTGGATGAACTGTTCGAGCTCCTCTGGGGAGCAAGAGGCGGCGCCGATACAGTCATCAATGTAACGGAGGAAGAGGTGGGGTTTGGGGCCTGTGTAGGTGCGGAAGAGGGACTGTTCCATGCAGCCTACAAAGAGGCAGGCATAGCTGGGGCCCATGTGGGTGCCCATGGCCACCCACTTTGTCTGTAGGAAGTGGGAGGAATCGAAAGAGAAGTTGAGAGTGAGGACGAGTTCGGCTAGGCAGATGAGAGTGTCGGTGGAGGGGGACTGGTCGGGCCTGCGGAACAGGAAGAAGCGGAGGGCCTTGAGGCCATCTGCATGCAGAATACAGGTGTATAGGGACTGGACGTCCATGGTGAAAATGAGGTGTTGGGGGCCAGGGAGTTGGAAGTTCTGGAGGAAGTGGAGGGCGTGGGTGGTGTCACGGACATAGGTAGGGAGTTCCTGGACCAAAGGGGAGAAAATGGAGTCCAGATAGGTGGAGATGAGTTCGATGGGGCAGGAACAGGCTGAGACAATGGGTCGACCAGGGCAGGCAGGGTTGTGGGAAGGAGATAGAAACGGGCCGTGCGGGGTTGGGGAATAATAAGGTTGGAGGCTGTGGGTGGGTGGTCCACTGAGGTGATGAGGTCATGAATGGTGTTGGAGATGCTGGTTTGGTGCTCAGGGGTGGGGTCATGATCAAGGGGCAAGGGGGAAAGGACAGGAGATTGGTTCTGAATCATAATGCTAAGAGAGCTCATGGAGGCACAATGGTAGCAACAGCCTCTTTCTGCACTGTAACCATCCTGTGATTTACAGCAAATCACATAAACATACACACTTAGGGTCAGATGAATTAGGAGAAGGAGAAGGTCATTCAGCTCTTTGAGATTGTTCCACCATTCAACACATCATAGCATGTTTGACTGGAACCTCAAATCTGTACTCATGCTTCACCCCTGAACATCTTTCGCTATCTTGCAAGCATAAATCTAGCTGTACAGTTACAAAAAGTGACCAGGCAGAAACGTGTAAGTCATAGGTGTCACTGACACCAAAATTAAGTCTCTGAAGAGTTGAAGTGGCCTGTGAGCTGGTCTGAAAGCAGGGCACAATGATGTGGTAACACTATGGGTTGCTATTGCCAACTTGTGTGGACAAAGTTTGGAAAAAGATAGTGTCCATGGAGTATGCATGTTCTGGTGGAGACAAGAGTTTAATTAAAACCTCAAGAAATAATGAGTGAGGAACTGTTGCTGTTAGTTTACTGCTCTGACTTCCATGTCAGTAGTTGGTGCCATCTAGTTTCTCAAGGAAGGAGAAGTGGATAAGAAGGGGCATTGAAACGAGACAAGTTCAGTCCGTAATGAGAGGGAAATGTATGGAAATAAGGCGTTTGCCACTCATTAGCAAAATTCTAAACTCTTCATTCAAACTATGAAGGAAAAACCAGTTTTTTTTCTCCTGAAGTTGAAAATCAGTTTTTTTTTTGTTTTTGCCATATTTTTCCAACTTCTTTATCATTGACCACAAGATAATGCTCAAAGGAGCAGAAAGTTCCATCCATATGACAATTTTTTGAACTTCAGTTGAAACGTTCATTAGATCTGCTAAAATAGTATGTAATAAATAAAAACAAAAACAGAATTATGAAGATATTTATTTGCAGAATTATGTATTAATTGTGCATAACCTTAATACAAGACACGCTAAATGATTTTAGTTTTTTTTAATTTTAAAAAGTAACTAATTATGCTGATGCAACAGGCTTGCTATTCTTTCTTTAGATGATCAGTTATTAATTATTAAATGCAGACTGTTCATTAGCTGATTATATAATTCCCTAATCATAGAATTATTACAATGCAGACAGAGGTCATTCAGCCTCTTGTGTCTACATCAGTTCTCTGATCATTTTAACTTTATGCAAATCCCCTGTTTTTTTCTCTCCATAATCCTGCACATTGTTTCTATTTAAATTATCATTCGATGCCATTTTGAATTTCTTGGCTGAATCTGCCTCCGCCTCCAGGCAACGGATTCCAGGCTACTGCCAACTACTCACTGTGTGAAATTTACACACTTCATATTTACTTCTTTTACAAAACAATTTGAAACTTTGTCTCAGAGATAGTAGGAACTGCAGATGCTGGAGAATCGGAGATAACAAGGTGTAGACCTGGGTGAACACAGCAGGCCAAGCAGCATCAGAGGAGCCGGAAAGCTGACGTTTTGGGCCTAGACCCTTCTTCATTTTTCTGAAGAAGGGTCTAGGCTTGAAACATCAGCCTTCCTGCTCTTCTGATGCTGCTTGGCCTGCTGTGTTCATCTAGCTGTACACCTTGTTATCTTTGAGACTTTGTCCTCTAGTTCTTGATGTATTTGCAAGTGGGAATGTTTTCTCTAATCAAACATGTCCAGACCCCTCTTGACAACATTTAATTTTGAAAACTGCACAACTGTCTGAGTAAAATCATTTCTCCTCATGTCAGATATAAATGACACCCCCTTATTTTTAAATTGTACCCCCTGTCTCCTATGCCTCGGACAATTTTAAATCCATGTTGCTACAGTTCCTTTTATTCCATGACCTATAGCTTCCCTCACAAGTTTATTGTGTGGTACTGTATCAAATACCTTTTGGAATTCCACATGAGAGCCTTAACAATCTTCCCCTCTCCAAGCTTCTTGGTCACCTCTGCAAAATATCCCAGCAAGTCATCATAATATTGAAATAGTCGAATAATAAACAAAATAACATTTGCTAGGAGCTGTTATTTAGCTATTAGTATTACAAGATTTTTCAGAATACATTTCTAAGGGAGAACACATTATATTTGGTATAAATGGAATAGTAAAATTTTGACAGTGCTTTACAAAACCTTTTTAATGTGTGTGAAAGATCATCATAACTTACAAGTAGCTGAAATGCCTGTGAATTATGCATCTTTTTTATTCATGAAAGAATTCCCGTAACGCACCGTCGCCAGTACGATATCCAATGCATAATCACATAAATCTCCCAATAACCTCAGACTAAAAATGCTGACTTTATTCAACAACTGAAAGTGAAACCCATTATCCACTTATCAGTCCGGGCATTGCTTCTGAGCAGGACAGCCAAATACAGTGATGCACAGACAGAGTCTTAAAACTCTCTAGATTATCTACAGTAATTGTAGGCAGTATAAGGAAAAAAATGCAGCCCATGGAGAACTAGAAATTGATTCTGGTTGAAATTCAGAATGACAGATTTTCCCTAGACTGTAGAACACAGTTAAAGAAATGAAGTGTCTGTATTACAAGAGATAGACAGTCTATTAATACGAAGAGCTTACATAATGGACTGTGAATCACTCAGATAATAGAGATAACAAAATGTAGAATGACTGCAAAGTACAACCAGATTCTATTAGAAATCTCTTCCTTTATATCAGTTACTTTGGTTCCTAATATTTTGCTTTCTCCCCATGACCTAGCCAGAGTGCAATTATACAGTCAAATATCACTATCTTTGATTCAAATGCAATAGCAATCAAATGACATGGTATGC